>NC_058134.1:279393367-279422166 GCF_016433145.1 Gracilinanus agilis | reverse complement strand
TGTATAAGAGACAGGAGAGAGAGAGAGAGAGAGAGAGAGAGAGAGAGAGAGAGAGAGAGAGAGAAAGAGCAGAATTACAGAAACTTTTATCTACAAAATGTAAGGAAGCAATGTGAGAACAAAAGTAGGATTCTGGGAAATGAAGTTCAGGGGTACAAAATCATAATTACACAGTTCCCTTATACGTATTGTCTATAGTCCCCCCTAAACCTATTCATTGTCTTTTTTTCAACCTACGTTTTCTCTACCCCTCATTATTTTCCCTCATTATTGTCTTTGCTTCATCTATAATCTTCTGTCTTCCCAATTTTGGCATCTTATTAATCAAATACAATTTTTCACCCTTTTCCCTACCTTAAATCCCTTTCATTTTTTGTCCTCTGCTCCATGTCTTGCCAAAACCCAAATCCAGATCTTCCACCTTTAATGTTGAACAGAGCTGGAGAGAATCATAAAATTATGCTGAAGTCACTACTGATTAAAGCTATCTAATTTTCACTGGGCCTTCACTGTATAAAGGCAATTCTCTTATTACTTTCTGATTATCTATTCTACTCTTGACATTTGTTCCACATTTCTCAAACTTTCTATATTTTCCTTTTTCCCATCCTTCCAGCTAAATGCCTGCAGTCATACTTTACTGAGAAAATTAAGGTTATTCACTTAGAGCTCCATTTTCTCTCTTCTTCCTCATCCCATATCTCCTAGACACTATCTCTATTTTTCCTATCATTCAGTGAGGACATGTCCTTGTTCTTCATCAAGGCCAACTCATTAATATGTACCCTTGATGTCACTCTCCCTTTCCCTCCATAGCAGATTTATCCTTCAATCTCCCCTCAATTTAATCTCTATCTCTCCATATTTATTGGTTCCTTCCCTGTTCCCTATAACTACATTCTTGTCTCTTCTATTCTTAAAACAAATAAATAAAACCTTCATGTAATCCTACCTTCTCTTCTATTCTCTTTTCTTCCTCAGTTCAATACCTTGAAAATGGATTCTATCTATAATAGGTGCTTCTACATTTCCTCTTCTCACTGTCTTTACATTCTGACTTTTGATATCATCATTCAACTAAAACTCCTTTGCCAATATAGCTGTCTCTTTTTGGTGTTTAAAGCTCACAATTTCAACCTTTCTTCCCTTTACAATCTTCTTACACATTGCTCCCTTCAATGTACTCTACAAGCTATCCCTACTGACCTACTTGATTGATGTTCCATATACAAAAACCTTCTTGATCCCAGGGTAGAAATAATAGCCTATTTTGTAATGTCACTTGGACTGCTATGAACCCAATTCAAATACCCTTTTCATACCATCTTTTAAAGCCTTTCATGCCATATTGCTCATTCTTATGCCCCATACTCATAAAAATAAAAATAAAACGAAACTGATATCCTTATCACTAACTTTTACCACTAAATTCTCAGAGTAGCATTTTCTAAAATCAATTGACCGGAATATTATCAGGACCTATGATTTTTATACACATTGGTGCTCCTTTTCTTCATGCATTCTTCATGAGTGGCTTGACCTGCACAATTCGTCAATTTGTATCCAACATGGTAATAGACATCATTGTCCTTAGCTACTCATCAGTGGGAAAGCATTAAGTGTCACAATTTGCTCTCATCTCTCTAGTTAAATCTTTTCTGTTTTTTCATAAAATCCAAGATTTTAATTTAATTTTAATTTAATTCAAAACCTTTAAGAAACCAGAGATATTTCCATGCTATGTTGAGGCTTCAGAAGAAGTCTTATGTCAAGGATGAATACTTTCCTTTTCTTGAATTATTTCAAGCACAGAAAAAGTAGAGAGGTGCCAATCTTATAGAATGTGGTCTGCTCTGAAATATTTTCTTGTGCACATATTCTTAAGAAGAAAACATGGATAAGCAATATTAACATGGATAGAAATTGCTTTCAATAAATTAAAAAAGCCAAATTCTGTAAGATGAAATTCTAATATATTACAAATTCCATCAGTGCTACCTATTAGTACAATAGTCGTAATTTGTTGTTTGGCTGGAAATGCCAATAGAAGCTGACAGTGGTAATATTCTCATTGAACCAATTAACCGATTCTGCTGGCTTTTAGTTAAATGTGTTCCGGGATGCAGCCAGCTTCATTTTCCAGCTCCTGTAAGTAATTACAACTGTAGGAAGGATTACTTTTCAGAGGAACATTTCACAATTTCTGCTGCTTCCTACTTATTGATAACCTTATCATAATTTGATCTTTTTCACTTTCTTCAGGAAGCCTTCTCCAACCACTCTTAATTTTAGTGCTTTCCCTCTGTTAATTATTTCCTATTTACTCAGCATATAGCTTGCTTTATGTTTATTTTCATATTGTTTCCCCCATTACATTATAAGCTTCTTTATGACAGAGACTATCTTTTGCCTATTTTTATATCCAGTTCTCAGCATATCTGACACACAGTAGTCACTTAATAAATGGTTATTGATTGTTATTTCACAGCAGAAACAACTCAAATGGATCTGTGATCTCATCTAAGTGGGGATTCACTCAAGTGCTGTAAATCATCACTAATGGTTGCCTACCTATCCTTTACATGTCCATGAGTTCTCTAAAGTCTACCACAACTAGGGTTTTCACCCCACATTCTGGAAACCTTATTAGCTTTTCTTGACATGACAAAGATAAAATGGAGCACACCATTTGTTGATTAGACATCCCTTACCTTTATCATGTAATAAAATAAATTAATTAATTTAATTAAATGAAAAAATAAATTTTTTCTTATATATTTCTTTGATGACATGCTTTAAAATATGTCTCCTTCCTAATTCTTTGTTTCTGATGAGTGGTACTTTGCTCCCCAAAGCCATGATCCTTTCCAGTGCTTTTTGGTTGATTCTCAATTTCAGTTCTTCAGTAATCTGTTTCATTACCATGCAATAATGCTGAAATACATGTATTTATATGTGTGTTTATGTGTGTGTATATAATGCCAACATATAATTTTAATGCATTCTTTACTGAACTTTAATAATGGTATGTGGAGGAAGGAAGAATATTTTCCATAATATCTATTCATTATCACTATTGTATCATATCACTGTTTCCCTAAAGTCCCATATTAATGTCACTTGGTTGGGTGGAAACAACCCTGCATTCTAGAATTTTAGATTGGCAATGCAAAATCATTTGAAGGTCCTACTAAGCATTAAAGGCTATGGCATTCTCCAGGGTCAGCCTGGAGGAAGGCATTTACCATTTTATAAACAACATAGTTAAATTGAGGCAGCAGCATGAAACTGAACCATGAGCTGATGAATTTTTTCAGACAGAGAAATGAAGAAAATTTGTTCCCTAAAGTGATGGAGGGTTATCATTCAGCATTCATTAAGCAGTTACTATGAGCTAGGCACAGTGGTATTTGCATTGTTGAGGGGCACACCCCACATTTATAAAACCAAATATTCTTAAAGATTTTGTCTATGAAATGTTTATATCCTATTGCTTTATTTTATATTAAATATCTGAAATATGTAATATGCCATCTCCCTCCACTATTAAACTGGAATGTAGGCTGATTACAAGAAAAGGTTTAAGTGATACCTATGGGTTCAGTCACAATAATTAGGGCAGAAGAATCAGCACCTTGGCCAAGGGTCCTGAATTTAGGAGAAGAATGGCATTTGTAGTATTTAAAGAATAATTAGTTATAGTAGCTTTGTTCCTCACTCTTTTGTAGCAGCCTACCCATCGGGGACTTTGTGTTCTGGGGTTTTGTTTCAGAGAACCAGCCCACCATGAATCAGACTTCTACAATCCTCATCAGCTGAAGGCAAGCTGAAGGCCCCTTGCCCTGACCATAATTTGAGTATCTTTCCCCAGGGAAAAATGGGTAGATATGCCAGCTCTGGGCTTCACGCTTTTGTTCTTGCAGAATCCGTAGGATCCTCTACCAAAAATCTCTTCCCCGCTCCACCACGAGGTTCCAATTATGTGAGTGACGGGAAAGGATTAAAGCTCCAAATGCTAAAATCTCTTGACATGATTTAAGTATATTAGAAATTCCTTAGACAATATGAGAAAATCACTTCCATGTGAAGCAAGATTCATGCTATTAGAATCTAATGGACACTTAATTTAGTCAGAACTTTAGACATACATTTATGAATCAGAGAATGGAAATGCCTTACACATGATGGCCCACATTCAGAATTTTGCCTGATAATAAAAATTGAATATAATTTCACTGAGTGCTTATGCATGGGATGTATGTCCTCATTACTATCTTCAAAGTTAGTTCATCATTAGGCTCTGGTAAATTCAAAGAGAAATATTTTTCAAAAGCTATTTGAAATATTAGCTATGAGCCTGACTGGTTGGATTGGACCTACATTTTCAGTTTGAACAAAGACCTATTGTTTCTAATCTTTTTTCCATCTTTTATTTTTGAATTGTGGTACAATCCTACCTCCACTTTTCAGCATTATCAAAGAATGGAGCCATCAGAGGATTCTCTTAACTCTACCCTAGGGAACCTTCAACAGAAATGTGTATTTACTCTGCTCCTTTTCTTTGGGACATGAGTTCTGGGTTTGGGGGGTAAGGACATGCACTTCGTTTAAATGACAGCAACTCTGGATTGTTCTTCATTATTGGGACTTGCATAAACAATAATTGGGAGAGGGGAGGGGAGGGGAGGGGAGAGAAGATAAACAGGCAATGGCCTGAGTTACCATCATGCTATCATGTACTTTACATCTCCCCTCATACTATTCAAGAAAATAATTGTAGTTCAAGATCCCTAATTTGTAATGTGTTGTTATATCACTAATTTCTATTTAAATATTGCATATTCCCCCAGTATCAAGAGCAACAATGAAGGATTAATAATTCTTGTCTTATGCTTTCATGTTAGGAAAATGGATAAAAACTATTTTGATCTTTTTTCTTTATGTTTAAAGTAAATATTTTGATAAAATTTTGTGATTGTGTTTTAGAAATTTGTTACAGGTTTATTTTTTTGTAGCAAGTCTCATTTTTAAAAGTTCTATGGGTTTGTTTTTGTTCTTGCTATTATTTAAAACCAGCCATTTCTCATATATCCCCACCAATTTACCCCCTTTCACAACAAAATCATATTGATTGATGTAATATGACAAAGTATCTCCATTAGACTACATAATTAATATTCTGTGCCCTATTCTCTAACTTCTCTAGCCAAGAGTAGGAAAAATATATATTTCATTATCAATCTTCAGCACTCAGTATTGAAAATCACATTTAACTTTGGTTCAACTAATCTTAGCATTGTGTAATTTATATAATTATATTCATTATGTATCTTATTCTACTGGTTCAATTTTTTCCACTTCATATCAGTTCATAAATTTCTTTCCATGTTTCTCTGAATTCCACAATGCTATCACTTTATCAACATAATGAAATGTCATTATATCCATTGATAGTCACCAAACATTTTTCAGATTTTTGCTTTTACATAAAAAAATTACTACATATATGTTGGTATACATTTTTCTATCAAGCTTTTCAATTTCCGTTTTCAATTCTATTTCTCTACAAATAATTTGCCATTTATGAAATTAATGTATCTTCACTAAACAAGTACATCAAGATCATTGGGTGAATAATGTCTGATTTTGTATGTCATTTTTCTCCATCACTAATAACATATAATCAGTTCCCTGCATACATTCATTATGGGAATTCTGGAAACAGTACAAACACCAAAGCAAAAATTACAGAAGCAGGAAAGAAGGCAGAACCAAGATGTAGAAGCAAGAATGTTTCAATCTCTCTGTAAACTTCTTCAAACCAACCATGAAATAAAGCTTCAAAAAAATACTAGAGCACCAGAATGAACAAAGCGACAGTGTTAAAGCAATATTTCTGAGGAAGACAACTTGGAAGGTAGGGGGTCTCTTTCACTGGCATGAAAGGGAAGTGTAGTCCAAAATCTTTGTCAATGTGTCCCTTTTTCTTTAGAAAATTCTGTGAAGTCTCAAAGAATATTAGAGCTAGAAGAGAAATTTAGAAATCATTTAATCCAACTACTTTATTGTGTAGAACAGAAAACTAAGATTCTATAAAATGAAGTTTACATAATTTAGAGTTCATTTTTTTATTAAAACTCTGATTATGAGTGATGTTGATCATTTTTGCTTTCAAATGATTATTGACAATTTGCTTAAGTTCTCATAGCAAATTAGCCATCTGTCATACAGCTTACTACTCCAACTAGTGTCAGAGACTGAATTTGAACTCAGATCTTCTTGATGCGAAGCCCAGAACTATATACTGAATCATCTCATACATGCTTAGTGTGCCAGACATCCACCAACATTAACAAATTAAACCATGATGACTGGAGAGGATTGGAGACAGATAGAGGTTGTAGACCAGACCTGTGATTTCATTAGCATAAGGAACTTAGATTTAGCTTCTCTTCCTGGAGGATGAAAGAATATGGTCCAGTTCTTCTCCTCTATTTGGACTAACACTAATATTACAGCACTTATTGCTTTGTTGTCTATTTGATTAGATTGTGAGCTATTCCAGGTTAGGTCTTTTTATTTGTTTTGTATTCCTAGCTCTTGGCACCATGCCTAGTACAAAGTATGCTTAATAAATATTTGTTGATGATAAAAAAAAAATCTCTTTGGTCTATAGACCTAGTAGTGGTATTACTGGATCAAGTGGTATGCACAGTTTTATAGCCCTTTGGGAATAGTTCCAAATTATCCCCCAGTATGGTTGAATCAATTCACAACTCCACCAACAAAGCACCCAATTTTCTCACTTCTCTATTTATTATTTTCTTTTGCTGTCAGGTTAGTCAATCTGAGAGGTGGTACCTTGGAGTTATTTTAATTTGTATTTCTCTAATCAATAGTGATTTATAATATTTTTTCATGTGACTATAGATAGTTTTAATTCATCTAAACTTCCTCTTCATCTATTTTGACCATTGTCAATTGAAATATGTCCTGTATTCTTATAAATTTGACTCATTCTCTATATATTTAAAAAATAATATCTTTATCAGAGAAATTTGTTGTAAAGTTTATTCAGTATGTTGTTTTTTTTCTGAACTTGGTCGCATTGGTTTTGTTTGTATGAAACGTTTAAAAAATTGATTTAATCAAAATGATGCATTTTACATTTTGAACCAACTGTGTATTCCTTTCCATCATAACTTCCCCATTTGTTCCTTCTCTTTCTCATTTCTATGTGTGCCTCCTCACAAGTGATTTCTTCAAACCAATGCTTCCCCAAAATTGCTTTCCCTTCTATTAGTTCTTCCCTTTTCTTTTTCCCTCCTACTTCATTATAGAGTAAGATAGATTTCTATATTCATCTAAGAATGATGTTATTCCAACTCTGAATCAATAATTCTGATGGGAGTAAGACTTAAGCATTGCTTGTCAACACCCTCATCTTTCCCTCCACTTTAATAAAATTTCCATGTCTCTAAGATGGGTTAATTTACCTCATTCTTTTTCTTTCTTTCCTTTTTTCTCAGTGCAATTCTCTTTTTCACTCCTTCCTTGATTATTTTTTGGGATATCATGTCATCATAGTCAACTTAATCAGGAACCTTTTCTCTATGTATACACCTTCTAAATTCCCCAATAATGATATAGTTCTTAAGAGTTACAAGTATCATCTTCCCATATAGCACTGTAAGCAGTTTGACTTCATTAAATCACTTCTGTTTTCTCATTCCTACTTACATTTTTATGATTCTCTTGAATCCTGTATTTAGACATCCAATTTTCTGTTTATGTCTGGTCTTTTCATCAGGAATGCTTGAAAATCCTCTATATCATTAAATGACCATTTAATTATCATTTTTCTATAGTTCCTTTTTCTGAACAATTTAACAAATGCTAGCATGACATCAAACTTATCCACCTAAGGACTTCATTTGTGTCTTCCTTTATTAAAATCTACTTGGATTTAATTTTTTTCTAATTTTGTTTAATATTAAAACAATATTCAAAGATTTTTATGAAAAAAATCTTAGACTGAGTAATTTGGTGGTGTTTTTAAAACATTAAGAATAATACTGATAATAAATTTACCCAAGAACATTTCTTTTAATGATAAATAGGAGAGCCTAACCAAAGATTTTTTTAAAATAATATTGACAATGAGCTTACTTACTCAAATTATATTCTTTTTCATTTGGTCTTACACTTATTTCCTAAAAATAGAAGGTGATACGATTGAAGTGTTTGCTTAGTTTAACTGAAATTATTATATATGTATATATATTATATATACTTTATATATAACATATGTAAAGTATTCTATCAGTTGTTTAGATATTAAAGAGTTTTAATGTTTGGAATTCATTGTGCTTTAATCACATTTATTATCCTTCCTATTTCCTTTTTCTTTGTGTATTATTTCTTCAAAGAATTAGGTATTGGTCCTAGAAAAGAAGAAAAATCACCAATTGGTGATGTTATTTACTCTGACTGCCTAAATTCTCAATGCTTGAAATAGAACACAAATTCATGCTCATTAAAAATCATTCAACAGCTTCATTACAGGAATCCATGGAAGAAGAGTATGCCCTTTGGCCAAACTGGAGTCACTGATTTTCAAATTGCCAGAAATGTGAAAAGTTGGACAGCAAAATATTTCCGCTTCACATTCAAAAACTGTGTAGATTTTGAATATTTTATTTGGAAGAATAGTCATAGGTAGAAAATATTTCAATAGGATTCTTAAAAGTAAGTTTATTTTTAAGCCCAATGAAAAATGAAAAGTCAGGAAAATGGATTCATACCCACCTCTTACATTAAATCCCATTAAAGTTACATATAAAATTATTGTCTATTAAAGAATAAAGAAAGTAGAATCATTTATTCTCAGTTTTGAGTTATAGATTAATTTATTTCAGTTTGAGAAAATATAGGAATTATTAGAAAAAATTACATGCTTGATATAATAAAAGTTATATATGTAAATGAAAACAATATAATTTAAATTATTAAAATGAAAAAATGTTTATGAACAATACATCTAAGAGATAAAATTTGATATCTATAATATATGATTAATTGTTAAAAAGGAAAAATAAAGGAGTACTTAGTTAATAGGGCAATTTTCAAAAGAAGAAATAAATTTTAATAAAACATTTGAAAAACATTACCAATTTCAACATCATGAATATTAAAAAGTTGTAAATTAAAGCAGTCAATAAACATTTAGTAAGTTTTTATATGTGGCAGGAACTATGCTAAGCATATAGAAATATGTACCATCTATGAAAGTGGTAAAGATGGATTGGCATCACATTTCCAAAAACCAAGTTCCAAAACCTGAAAATAATATCATGTTGTGGAAGAAGTACATTCAATCCAGTACCTTCAATCATTGTTGATGCATTGTGAATCAAAAGAATCTTTTTTAAGAACAATGTGGTAATAATACACAATGTATTTACAAAAAAAACCCATATATTTTGACCCAATCATTAAAGTGTTGGGAATATGTATTCACAGTATTATATAAAAAGAGTAACTAAAAGAATTATCTATTCTGTTTGTTTTGAATTCAGGGAAGTGCTATTTGGAAGTGTCTAGCAGACTCCCTATGGACACGTGGGGGCTTTGAGACTACATTACCCATGATTCCAGTGGGTTTCCAGTCTTAGGGCGTGGGGACGTCAAAGGTCCCCACTCAGGGGGCAGCTAAATTCAGAGGAGGGCCTAGAGGAGGTCTCTTGGTTTTCCTGAGTGGCTGACTGGCTGGCCTACGAGAGGGACAAAATGGGCTCTGGCGGTAAATTTAAAAGTTAGTCAGGCCTAGTCATATATATTTTACCAACATGACCATGGCTTTAATTAAACTACTAATTTCTCTTATTATATCAGTTTTTATCATTTTTAATCTTAACAATTCAAATACTTCCACAGATGCATTGCATATTAAATATTATAACACAAACAAACAAAAACTTCAAACTTCCTCAAGGAATAACAATTTGTGACCAATTAAATTGTGAACATGAACTATAATGCTTTTGGGATGGACATAATGAGGTATGATGAGCAATGTACATAGCGCTTTATGAAATGGTGCTACATAGCGAGGAGAAGAGCAGAACCAAGAGCTAAGACATATAGGGTATTGGCAAAAATATAGTAGGAAAAAACATTTCCCTGACCAATCTGTGGTTAAAGTATATAATCAGAGTTCAACTATTAATAGCTACACAAATATTATTCAAATTTTCTAAAAGTAAGAGAAATACAAATCAAAACACAAGTTGGCAAATTGATAAAAAAAACAAAACAAAACATATATCTTAGTGGAGCTATTCATTGATTCAAACATTCTGGAAACAAATTTGAGATTATACTAAGAAAGTGACTAAAATGTCCATACATTTTGACTTAGAAGATCCTTCTTTGAAAAACATAATCTCATCAAGATCAGACATAGAAAAAAGGACCCCAATAAAAAACAAAATATTTATAGCAGTACTTTCCCCCCTTTTTATCAGTGAACTATATCGAAGCCCTTAATTGGAAAACAAGGAATAAAATTGTTGTTCAGAAATATAATGTAATATTATCTATTACAGTGTAAGAAATGATGAGAATTAGGGATGCCAAAAGGATGGGAAAATATTATCCTTGAAGATTCAACAGATAAACCATACCAAAATCAGAGTATTCAGTTATAGTGTTCATAATCAGCCAGGCAAAATAATGATCCAAAATATTTGAAAAGGAAAGTTTTAGAAGTTGTTGCCATACCAAATACTCAAAAATACCAATTTATGTGGAATGCAATACTAACAATATGGAAATGTAGCAGAAATTAAAACTACATTCAGAAAAGAAGATGTACATATCATCGCAATGGTCCTGTCTCCTAATGGAGTTGCTGTCATAGCACTTTAAGTATTCTACAAAAGATAAGCCTAAATCCAAATACTTTTATTCAATTAAAAAGATAATCTTTTTTTATATACTTGCACAAGAGTTCATTGAACACTATATTTAAAAGAATAATCATATAATAGCAAGTCATTTGGGGAGTATTTCTTTCTATGTTCCATTGAAAATAAAGATAAGAAGAAAATAATGTAACACAAACAATTCAAATTCATCTGGCATTTTATTTTTTCTCAGTTCTTTCCTTACAATAATCTTTTTAAAATAAGTGGAGTGTGTATTGTTATCTTCATTTTAAAGGTAAATTTGAAAGGTAAGTATTAGAGAGGTTGTGATTCACTGTCTTTTTTTTTTTAATTAGCTTAGTCTTAATAAACCTATTGGTTATTTATTTTTCCAAGGAAGCCCAACTGATTTTTATGTAGTCTTAATGTAGCCAATGGTCACTCCTGTGCCACATGTTGTGGCTTATTGGGGAATCAGCTATAATTACACCAGGGCATAGAGTTCAGATTATTGCTTCTTTTTTCTACTTAGCACAGTTAAGGGCAATTAGGTGTTGCAGTGGAGAGACCACTGGGCCTATAATCAAGAAAATCTGAGTTCAAATCCAACCTCAGACACTAAATAGTGTGACGCTGTGCAAGGGAATTCAAAATATTTTCCTTGGTTTCCTCATCTGCAAAATGAACTGGCGAAGGAAATGGAAAAGAAACCCAGTATTTTTGCCAAGAAACCCAAAATAGAGTCAAGAAGGGTCTAACAGGATTGAAATGACTAAATATCAAATAATTAGGAGGCCAAGGAAACTAATTTAATAGAGATAAAAAAGAAGAAACAAAAAACCCCACATTATAAATGTTATAGAATTGATCAGATCTAGAGATATTTATATGGAAGTTCAAATTGTAGTATAAAACATAAAAATGACAAATATTTTAATATAAGTTATTTTAAACTCCATATTTTGAGAAAATATTGTAACCAGCATCAGAAACAGAAAAGCCAAAGGTCGTCAAGGCCAATGACACTAGTCTAATAAAATTACTTATGTAAAGAACCTGGAAGAGGTTTTAATAATGATTTCCAAAACTATTAAGATATTCCATTCTTGTTAATTCTACTGTGCAATTTTTGGATATATGAATTAATTCTAGTAATTCATAGTTGAGATAATTTCCTTATTGATTTCTGATGCTTTCCACATTATAGTTATACTTCATGCATGTGTCTGCTGGTCATTCAGTATTTTAAAACTCAAGGATGATATTTCTTCCAGTAAATAGAGCTGATTTTACATAAAACTCAGTGAAATAAATTAGTATATTGAGATGAGAAAAAAAATCAATCTTTGAGAAATGTCTATTCGTTGCACCATTCATAATCCCAAATCTTACAGTAAAAGATTTGTAGAGAAACTGATCCATGCATAGGAGACTCCCTGGTGAATTCATTTAGTGAAACTTCCTTTTAAAAAACCTGTAAGAATGCTAATAAGGCATATGCCTGATCAACTCGAGCCTTTTTCCTTATTGGTTTTCTGGCTTTGAAATAACTTGGAAAAGTAATATAGTGTCACCAAGGGTAATAAATGATGTATGAATAAAGTAGTGACCTTAAACAGGCACATTTTTCTTTAAGGAATCAATTTACACACCACTTTGCCTAAATTTCACAACCAATTATGTATCATGTCTTCCCTCTACAAATGGTAGAAAATCAATTTTAATCAACATTTATTTTTGAGGAAAGATAATGTTGCCAGAACAGGATAGGAAACTGTTCTTTAAAAAATTAAAAACAAAACAAAACAAAACAAAGATAAAAGAATAGTCAAAATGGAGTAAATGCTTCCATTTTAAAAGAAAATATGTTATTTTTTAATATGCCCTGTTCCTCCTCTAAAATTTATTGTATGAAAGAATGATTCTGGCACTGCTGGCAAAGGTAGGCAACAGAGGTTTCAAATATTTATTTACTAAGTCAATTCTATAGTACAATTCAAATCAACATAAATTTCTCCAGCTAGGTCTGATAACGTGGCACTGTTTTCTATGTAGCACTTGAACATTCCTATGATCACAGGATATGGAAGTGGAAGAGACATTCAAGGAGATAGAAAGGTGCTAGGACAAGAGAGAAGTGTGACCTCATTTATATATACTTTAGAAATGTATCAGTAGGGACCTTGGAGATTTAGAACATCCTTTGTCTTTTACAAAGTAGGGAACTAAGACCTAGAAAGGGAAAATGTTTTGCCAAAAGTCACATAAGAAATAAATAGCAGTCAAGATTAAAAGCCATTTTCTTTGATTTATCTTCAATTTAATTTTTCTCCTCATTTCAAAGATTCACAATTTGAGAAACATCTATTAATTTCCTATTTGCTCATTATAATAACAGTTAGTAACAGAAATAACAATAATAGTTAATATTTTATAGTACTTTAATCCTTGTAAAACACTTTACAAATAATATCTCATTTTATTTTCACATCAAACCAGAGAGATAAAGAATCATTATCAATATTTTATAGATGAAGTAACTGAGGCAGTCAAAGGTCAAATTATTTGCCCAGAGTTAAGTAGAGAGTGAGTGTCTGGAGCTGGATTTGAACTCAAGTATTCAACTGGCTAGAAATGCAGACTGGTATAACCTTGAAAACAAAATAAAATAAAACAAAACCCAAAAAAAGGTACTCCTTTTAAAAAGAAAACAATTACTCCAAAATACAAAAACTTTGCCTTTTCTGAATCTGTTTATAGGAATCATTTCCAGCCTTTTAAAAAATCCTCTCTTTCAGCCCCGTAGTTAGACCCCGTGAAAAGGGAATTATTCTCCCTTTGTTTTCTTTGATGTAATCAATCAGTGTTTATCATTGAGATGTGAAAGTATAGACACGACTCAGAGATAGGAGTTGAAACCAATGATACAGGAAATTGATCCCACAAGCACTGCTCCCCTAAGCAGTGCCAGACAAATTAAGGAACTATGATTGGTTCCTGAGATGGGACATGGGAAAACTAGTGGGTTGAGAAAAATGCTTATAAGGGGAGACCCAGCAGGATGTTAGACATTCAGATCCCCAATCAAATTTTGGTGAAGTGGAGATTCAGATTCAGGTACTGGTGACTCTTGCTGAGGAGACTCTTGATCTGGTGACATTTGCTGGAGACACTACTGAGCTGGTGACTTTTGTTTAAGGGAGATACTCTGGGGATTCTTGCTGAAGACTCATGCTAGCACACTTCTGACTGGAGATTGGCATCCTGTTGGGGGCAGTGAGCTGGATTTTATCACATTGACAATTAGGGTATTTAGCTAAACTTCTCCCTACCTCTTTCCTACATTTCTCTCTCCTTACTATCTCTACTTCACTGTAATAAAGCTACTAAAACTAACAGCCTCATAATTTTCATTTTAATCATTACAATTTGGCAAACTTTTTAAACTCTTACAACCCTTAAATGTAGCCATGGCTTCTATATACATGGATTATCCAACAAAATTCAGGAGGTCCCTAGAGAAAGCAACCTCCAAGCCTTCATATTCATTATTGTCAGGATTCTATGAATCATGTTGAAAGTTCCATAAAATTTTTTTTCATATGCTATTTTCATAAATACTCTAAAATGTAAGTGGTATCCAAATCATGCTTCGTAAGTCATTAACATTGCTAATGCATCTTTTCTGCATGGGAAAAATGTAAAGGACCACAAACCCTGGAAAGAAGGAAATCTGTGGTTCAGAGACCTAGAGTCCAGAGAAGACTCCCAGTTCTTTTGGAATTTCCTTTAAAAACTTACAGATGAAACAAAATGATTGAATCAGTTCACAACTCTACTAACAATGCATTAGTCTTTCAGTTTTGCCACATCTCCTCCAACATTTGCCACTTTCCTTTATGGCCAGATTGGTCCATCTGATAGGTGAGGTGGTACCTCAGTGTTGTTTCAATTTGCATTTCTCTAATAAAGACTGATTTAGAACATTTTTTCATATGGTGGCTTTGATTTCATCTGAGAATTGCTTGTTCCAATCCTTTGACCATTGGTCAAATGGGGAGTGGCTTGTGTTCTTTTGAATTTGACTTAGTTCTCTATAAATTTGAGAAATTAGATCTTTGTCAAAGAAATTGGTTATACAGGTTTTCTCCCAGTTTATTGTTTCCCTTCTAATCTTGGTTACATTAGTTTTGTTTGTACAAAAGTTTTTTTTTAATTTAAGATAATCAAAATTATTTACTTTACATCTTATAATACTCTATCTCTTCTTTAGTCATAATATTCTTCCCTTCTCCAAAGATCTGCCAAGGTAAACTATTCTGTGTTCCCCCAATTTAGTTATGGTATTGCTCTTTATATCTAAATCATATATCTATTTTGACCTTATCTTGGTATAGGGTGTAAGATATTGGTCTATACCTAATTTCTTCCATACCGTTTTCCAATTTTCCCAGCAGTTTTTATCAAATAGTGAGTTCTTATTCCAAAAGCTGGGATCTTTGGGTTTATCAAACACTAAGTTGCTAATGTCATTTACCTCTACATATTGTATATTAAATCTACTCCATTGATCTACCATTCTATTTCTTAGCCAGTACCAGATTGTTTTGATGACTGATGCTTTATAATACAATTTGAAATCTAGTACTGCTAAGCCTCCTTCCTTCATATTTTTTTTCAGTAGTTCCCTTGATATTCTTGACCTTTTGGTCTTCTAGATGAATTTCATTATTACTTTTTTCTAGTTCTATAAAATACTTATTTGGTAGTTTGATTGGTATTGCACTGAATAAATAAATTAATTTAGATTGAATTGTCATGGGCCTACCCATGAGCAATTAATATTTTTCCAGTTCTTAAGATCTGACTTAATTTGTGAGAGAAGTGTTCTATAATTGGATTCATATAATTCCTCTGTTTTCTTTGGCAAATAGATTCTCAGGTATTTTATATTGTTTAGAGTGATTTTTTTTAAATTTTAAACCCTTAACTTCTGTGTATTGACTTATAGGTGGAAGATTGGTAAGGGTAGGCAATGGGGGTCAAGTGACTTGCCCAGGGTCACACAGCTGGGAAGTGTCTGAGGCCGGATTTGAACCTAGGACCTCCTGTCTCTAGGCCTGGCTCTCAATCCACTGAGCTACCCAGCTGCCCCCACGTTTAGAGTGATTTAAATGGAATTTTTCTTTCAAAATCTTGCTGCTGAATGTTGTTGACAGTATATAGAAATGCTGATGATTTATGTGGATTTATTTTGTATAATACTTCCTAATAATTGCATTATTAAGCTACTTCAAGGGAATCATGAGCAATTTTTACCACATCCCATCCAGCAGGTGGTAGACTGTAGGTAAAAAATAAGTCATACATTTTTGTATATGGTCAATGTGTTGATTTATTTCACTTAGCTATCGTTCTTTCTTACAAAGGAAAGGTATGTTTGGATCAAGAGAAAGGAAGATGATGAGAAAGCAACAAAATATTTTTAAAAGCCTATTAGCAGATTATTTTTAAAAGCTATTAAATAGATCAATACATTAGAGAGTTACAGATAAAAATTCTATATAAAGTAGAAGGTCTTTACCAAGTAGGCAGAAGGACAAGGAAAGGATTCATGGAACTCTTTGTAACTTCAAGTCTAGTTCTCTATCTACTGTGACACCATCTGATTGGTAAGAGGAGGGAAATAAAGGGAGAGATATTGTGAGATAAAATTAGCTGCACTTTGATATTAGAAGGGAGGAACAGCAAAAAGACAAAGATAACTTCTTTGTCCAATATAGTACAATGTGAATGGGACTGTAATTAATAGATATAGTGAAACAAAGAGGAACAAGGAAGATAATAATAGCACCTACCTGCATGGGTTGTTGTAAGAATTAAATAAAATAATGTTTGTACAGTGCTTAGCACAGTCCCTTACACAAAGTAAGCACTATATAAATGTTAAATATTTATTAATAGTAAATTTATAATTTATTATACAATATATAATAATAAAATAATAAATAAGTAAATGCTAGTTTGACTTGCTTGGTTGACTAAGAGTGAGTCATCAACTATCTTGCCTAATGAATGCACAAAAGGAATCTCCAATATAACACACCTTACAAATGGTTATCCAGCCTCTCACTTCAAGATATCCAAGAAGAAAAACTCTACCAACTCTTCAGACAGCTAATTTGGGAAAGTTTTTCCTAACATCAAGTCTAAATTTGTGTCTCTGAAACCTTTGCCCATCATTCCTGGTCTTGCCTTGTTGGGACAAACAGAACAAATCTAATCCCTACTTCACATTACAGACATCCAAATACTTGAATACAGCCATAACATCCCTTAAGTCTTCTCTTCTCTAGGCTAAATATTCTATATTTCTCATGCTTCAGATTAAATGAACTCAAGATCCTGCATCATCCAGGTTGCTCTCCTTTAGACACACTCCAGTTTATCAGCATCCTTCTTAAACAGAAGTGCCAAGAACATTACAGAAAAGGAGAGAGTTCAGACAAGTCATCACTTTGTTATTCCTGGAAGCTATTCCTTTTTCAGGGCAGCCCAAGATCATATTAACTTATTTAGCTACTACATCAGTCTGGGGACTCTGAGATTCAAAACAAGACCCTCTGTCTCTAAATATTGTACTATATTCCAACAGAAAGGTAAAGGTAACTTTTAAAGAATTTCATCAGTGAAAGAAAGTAATGGGACACACTCATGATCCAATCAGTAGTGTGAACCATTATTTCTTATATAAAATATGTTAAAAGCTCTGCCATGTTTGTGAAAGTCTCTGTGACCAAGAAACTCTGGAATTAAGAAATTCAGCCTGCCTCTGGATGGTATACCTAAGCACAGATGTGGAGTGATGGCTTCACAAGTCTAGGAGGGTGATTTTTAGAGTCAGAGTCAAAAGAAAAAAATATAGATATAGTAGACAGGGATATAGGTAAAGATAGACATAAAGGGATATTCTATAGTTTGAAATATTGTTCCACTAGCTTGCAATGACAAGTAAAATGAATTTGAGCCAGATCTCAAATTATTTGGTGAAGTCTTGAGGTACTTTGCCTCTCTCTCTCTCTATCTGTGTGTGTGTGTGTGTGTGTGTGTGTGTGAGAGAGAGAGAGAGAGAGAGAGAGACAGACAGACAGACAGACAGACAGACAGACAGACAGACAGACAGAGAGAAAAACAGAGACAAAGGGAAAGTTAGAGAGACAAAGACTAAGAGAGACAGAAATAGAGAGACAGAAATGCATAGAGAGAAACAGAGAGAGAGAAAGAGAGACAAAGACAGAGAGAGGGAGGGACAGAGAGAGAGAGAGAGATCAACTAATCTAGATCAATTACCTAAAACCCTGTTGGGATTTCTGATTCTTTTTGTTGTCATGGATCTCACTGACAGTCTAGTGAATCCTATGATCCCTTCACAGAAGTTTTTCTTTTTTTTTTGAAGGGACTAATGACGTTTAGGATTTGTTGGGTTTTTTTTTTTTACAATTTATTTATTTATTTATTTGTTTGGAATATTTTTTCATGGTTACATGATCCATGATTTCCCCACCCCTCTTTCATTCCCGTCCCAGAGCTGACAAGCAATTCCACTATGTTATAGATGTATCATTGTTCAAAACCTATTTCTGTGTTATTCATATTTGCAATAGAGTGATCTTTTAATGCCAATGCCCCAGTCACATCTCCATCGAACCATGTGACTGATCATGTATTTTTCTTCTGTGTTTCTGCTCCCACAGTCTTTCTCTGGACGTGGATAGCATTCTTTCTCATAAGTCCCTCTGAATTGTCCTGGATTATTGCAATGCTGCTAGTAGAGAAGTCCATTACATTTGATTAAGCCATAGTGTATCCATCTCTGTGTACAATGTTTTCCTGGTTCTGCTCCTTTGCTTTGAATCAATTCCTGGAGATCTTTCCATTTCACACAGAAATCTTCCAGTTCACCATTCCTTTCAGCACAATAGTATTCCATCACCATCAGATACCACAATTTGTTCAGCCATTCCCCAAATGAGGGACACTCCCTCATTTTCCAATTTTTTTGCCAACAAAAAGAGTGTGGCTATAATATTTTTGTGTCTATATTTTTCCTTATCCTCTCTTTAGTGTACAAACCCAGCAGTGTTATGACTGGATCAAAGGGCAGGCAATCTTTTAAAGCCCTTTGAACATAATTCCAAATTGCCCTCCAGAATGGTTGGACCAATTTACAACTCCACCAGCACTATATTAATGTCCCAATTTTGCTGCATCCCCTCCAACATTTATGATTTTCCTTTGCTGCCATATTGGCCAGTCAGCTAGGTGCGAGGTGGTATCTCAGAGTTGTTTTTTAATTTGTATTTCTCTAATCAGGAGGAATTTAGAACACTTTTTCATGTGCTTATTGATCATTTTGATTTCTCCATGTTAAACCTACCTATTCATGTCTCTTGAACATTTGTCAATTGGGGAATGACTTGATTTCTTGTAAATTTGACTTAGTTTCTTATATATTTGAAATGGCAGTCCACTCCAGTATCTTTGCCAATAAAATCCCAAATGAAATCATGAAGAGTCAGAAACTACTGAACAACAATAAAATATATTTTTAAGTTCATGAACCCTAGAGTTAAGAAATTCTGCTAAAATGACTTCTCTTTTTCTGTTCCTGGTGCAATGTGGAAGCAGGAGCAGCTTCCTCATCTCATGCTTATGTTCTTACTCCCAAGAGACACGTATGGGAGAAAGATGGAATTATGTGCTAATAAATGTTTAATAATTACCTCTCCAGAAAAACAAAAACAAAAAACCTAGGCTTGACACAGCTTTAAGTTTAATATATGTTAATATTTTCTCCATAACTTTCTTAGATGTAGACAACCAAAAGTTGATAAATACCTGATAATATAGCATAATAATAAATGATCATGCCAAGAAAGATAATAATCCATTCTTTGGTGCTGGTTCAAGCTGGTTCACACCTTTGAGTAGGAAACCATCTTGGTACCAAGAATATATCTGCTTCATTCATCCCTCTGTTCTTTGCCTTGCTTTTTTATTTCAAATAAATATCTTTTGCTGTGAATGAATGAGTCCTCTAAATGATCTAGTAAGTGGAACACCCCCTGTGAGCTATGACTCTGACTAGATACTTACCCAAATTGTACATTTCACCTGAGATAGCATTAAGAAGACATATTTGAAGAAGTCCATAGGTTTTCAGAAGCTGGCACTGATATTTAGCAGCTTCTACATGTTTTCAAATGGAATTAGAACAACATATTTTGTAAAGTGAAAAATTAAGGGAAGTGTATAAATTTCAGCTTTTTTAGGGTGTTCACAAAAAATCTCACTTGCGCTTAATGAATAATGCCAAAGATTAAATTTTTAAAAAATATTTTATACAAAAATTTGGAAACACTTGGCCAGAAAAAGTATCTTCATATTCTATATGCACAGACCATTTGGGAATTTTTAAACAAAAGAGAAAAAGAAAATTAAAGACATAAAAGTAATATATCCAGAGTATATGAAACATTACGAAGGCTATATAAAGAATGTGTCTGCAGGCATTGAACATCCCAAAGTTACTTTAGCTTTTCTTAAATGCATGATTGATTTCTGCTTCCTCTATAAAGCAGCTTTTTAAAGATGATTAAAATGCATAAACATGTAATACTTACATTGATAAATATGAATTTGGGTCCTAACTCATAAAAGACAAAATTTATGCCCATCAGATTTGCTATGTAGGAAGGGTTTCCTCCAGATGGGTTGGGGTAAAAGGGTTTGAGCTCTGTAATTTAAACTAAGATGATCCAAAGTCAGAGTTTTTAGTACTTATATTGCTGGAACAAAAGTTTGAACTTAGAGAAGTTACCTTGAAATTCAAAATCTTAGTATAATATCTGTTACACATGGGTGAAAATATTAGTTTGCTCTTCTGGAATCCCAAGTAACAAGCCTAGGCTACTACAGAGATAGAAGATAATTTAGTCTTCTGCACCACTGAGCAGATTTGACTCTGTGTACCTTCAAATGTCTCAGCAGCATCACTTGAATTCCTTTCTTTTGTTTTGTTCACAAAATTAGCTCTGTTGCATAGAAAGACCAAATCCTCTGTCTATGCCCATTTTTCATTCTTCTTGTAACTTCTAGGAACTTGTGCCAGAGAGAAGTGGTCATCTCAATGATCATTAGATTTAGAACCAAAGGTATTAGTTTAAGGTATAGTGTCCCATTTACCTTGATAAAAATGTTTTACATCTAAAAGAATCAATTTTCAAATTTGTGGCATGTAGGTTTTGAATTAAATGGTATCATAGTTTACTTTTAGCTCTAAATCCTTTGCTACTCTTCCAGTAAATACTGACTCCAATTCTTTAAACATGAAAAAATATTTTCAAAGTAAATGAATAAAAAATATTTTAAAGAATCCTGATATCTGATTCTCCTGGTTAATATTTGATCTTCTATGTATTATTTATATGACTTTCTATGACTTAAGTACATACTTCTCCAGATGCCAACTACCTCACATGCAAAATGAAATGACTAGACTAGATGGTATGACATAACCCTTCAAGTTACAATCTATGATCTAATTGGAAGAACTAGGATTTGAATCCAACATGTTATTGTGTTCATGCCATGCTTAAAAACTTTTTTATAGCAAATTATCTTCCCACCATGCATCAGTATAATTCAGGATCCCTTGTATAATGAAAAAACTGAAATAATCTTGGTCAATGAATGTTGATTATAAATACCAAGTGATGTATTAAACATGGCAATATATGCTCACCAAGCGTACCTACACTCTGAAGAAGGATACCCAGAGGAAAGACTGGGTCAACTTTGAGGATAGTGAAGTCATAATATTATAGATTTAAAGCAATATTAGTAGAATTTAATAATGTAGATTGGTATGGTAAGTAGATCTATATGGAGAGATAGAGAGAAATGTACAATCCATTGTATCTAGAGTTGAACAAAAGGAAAGTGAGTTATGTTACTCTCGGGAAGTTTCAAAACTTTTAATGACACCAATATTTCCATGAAAACAAAGGAGGTCCATTTTCAATATTATCATTCTACTAGCTTTATTATGAGGTAATAAGGCAGAGAACATCACTACCTTAAAAAAACAAATAAATATAACAGCAGCAAAATTAAAGATGACTATACCCCAGAAGTCAATGGAAAGGCATAGTTGGTATGAGAAAAATGCAAAAAAAGGACTATGATAAAAATTGTGACAGAAAATGAATATATGCTGATCACAGTACAAGAAATTTATTGAAAAGTGGACAAATAATGTTCCATTGACACCCTCAAGATATCAGGGGATATCGAGGAAGGTCTCTGGTATATCAAGAATATCTTTTATGACAAACTTTTGAGTGAACATAGACAAGAGTCAGATAGGATCAATAGTTCACTAAATAGAGTCATGGCAGGTACCTCATTATTCAGTGTGATCAAAGATTGATTTGAATATTTGGGATTGTCATACTATAATTTTTTAAAGGAGCAAAATTTTGTTGTAGAAGTAAGCCACTTTTAGGTGAAATAAAGCTACGAGAGACTAATGAAACCAAGTTCCCTTCTCATTGATTTACCTATAGATACCATGAAAAGAATTTCTAATACTATAAAAAGAATTATAATCCAAAATGATATATTTAATTTCTGGAGAAAATGAAAATAGATCGTATTTTATGATCTTCTATCTCCACTGTAAGTAGGACATAGGCTCTATTACACACTAAATTCAAATCCCATTACTGCTATTTGATATCATAGATATATAGCTGGAATTGTCCTTAGTGGTCATCTATCCTGTTTTGCAATTTTATAGATGAATAAACTGAAGCTTAGAAAAGTTATTTGACTTGTAAAAAGGCACAGAAGTACTAGGAGCAAGGATTAACATTCAGATTACCTGATAATAGATACAACACTCTTTTCACTGAACCCATTTTTAAGTCATGAGGCAAAAAACTTGGCTTCTCTAAGTTTCAGTTTGCTCATATACAAAATGATGATATAAACTAGATGACTTTCTAAGGTTTCTTCCAACCTTAAATCCAATCATCGTCTGTTATATGGTGGTCTAAAATGTCATTTTTTGCTCTTTTATTTCATAGCTTAATGTTATAATTTTATATCTAGAAGAGTATAATTCTGAACATAAATACTAGTTAGCAACATCCCAAAAAGAGACCTTTACTTTTTGTCACTAAAACTAAATTTGAAATGGTAATAGGATTTGGAAGCATAAAGTTTTATTGTGATAGTTGTATTTTGCATATTGATAATTTAGATGTAATAAGAGTTGCTCTTCTTGGAAAAGAATTGAATGATTTTGTAATTTAGGCTGGCAGATGTTGAATAAAAATTATACCCATAAAACAAACACCAGAGTTTTAAGACTAAGTGGCATTTTTAAAACTTTCTGGTGAATATTCTTAATGTCATTTAACATAGCATTAGCCCAAACTGGAAGGAAATTTTGCATACATGATGTAGTATTTTGGGGGGGATTGTTGATTTACTTCTGGAGAAGGATATCCAACCTATTCAAAATCACATATACTATGGAAAGAACTCACTTTAAGGGTATCATGTCAATTTCACAAAACTGTATATCATACCATGGCTCCTTTTTATAAAAAAATTTTCAATCCCTACAAAAAATGCTAGATTTATGTTAATACATGGCAATTATATTACCATCCAAAATTAATATTTCATGAATGCCACTGGGTCTATGATTTTTCCTTGAATATAAAAAAATCTATGACTTATTTTGAAAGTGTTACAAAAATATAGGCATGAATTAATCCATTAAATTGCTATGCCTATATGTGAAGTAATCAAACTATTTTGGTTTTAAATTATTTTTAGCATTTCAATCTACATTATTTAATTCAACAAATAATAGATGCCATTGATGTGGAAGTTACTGTGCTAACAGATACAAAGAGGAAAAAAAAAGAAACAACCTATGCTATCAAGGAGCATATTTTCTACTGAAAAGACAAAAGTAAAGGCTATATGTATACACATAAAATATATACATGTGCTGACTTTAGGAATGGGAGCAGAAGTAAGGATAGAGAAATAGAGAGAGAGAGAAAGAATGGGAGAGACAGAGAAGGAGAGAGGGAACTGCAAAATAGTCTTATAGTTATATCTAAGGCTATTACTCTGTGAAATTTATTTTATTCTTCTCCAATGTGGCCCTTCTTCCATCTGTGGAAAAAAATATATTTACTTTTTGTCAGTTCCATTGCTGATAAAAAAAAAAACCCTACATTATAAAAGTCATGCTAAATAATTTCAAGAAGACGTTAGAAACTAACTTTTTTCAAGGGTAAATTGAAATGTTAATAGGTAGAAGCTTTTTTTTTTCAAATTTGAAAACAAGGCACAGTGGGCAGTTAGTAGTGCAGTGGACAGAAAATCAGGCCTAGAGAGAGGAGGTTCTGGATTTGAATCTAGCCTCATTCACATCCTAGATATATGTCTCTAGGCAAATAAGTCACAACCATATACTGATCCTTAACTGTTCTTCTGCCAGAAGATAAAGGTTAAAAAAAGAAAGAAAGAAAACAAGGTACCTTTTCTTTAGAGATTCTAATAAATTATTCACCTTGGAGGAGAAGGCAATGGATTTGTGTGCTTAAGTTCAGGCATTTCAAACAGAACAAATATGCTATTCATGTAACTGCAAATTCCTCTTACAAATTTCCCCCTATTCTCTGACTATCAAAGCCAACCTTCTCCTAGTCAAGTGGATACTAACAATGTTTTGGCAAGAGGGGAAAATATTTAGATGATTTTATGCAACTGAACCTTCTGTTTGCAGTGAAAACTTTTTGGATGTTATATTAATCATTAAATCATACTAGATTCACCATTTTCCAATATGCAAACATGTAAAGTCTATCATGTATACATTGTAGTAGAGAATCTATACATGCTAACTTCTTCAATTTCACTTAGTTTACTATTTCCATTTAGTGAAAACATTCTAACTGATTTATTTGTGTAAATACAATGCCTCAGTGACTTTAAGTATTAGATTAAAATTCAAAAGGGATATTACAGCACACACACACACATAGTGAGTTCTGATAGAGCCATTATCTCTACCATCTTTTGTCTTTCCTGGATTTTTTTCCTTTTGAAGTTAGGCAATGTCTTGTCCCTTATGAAGCTCTTGAATCGTTGGTGTGGATGGGAACTGAATCAAGTATTATAGTATCAGCACACTTGGAGTCTTTCTTCAATTAATTATAAACTCCAGTTCTCCTTATTGTAATAATCCATATTTGTCAACAGTCTTTAGTAAGGGCAGTGGATAAGAGTGTGGCTAATGAAAATTTGCCTTTAAAGTAGCAATGTGTACTTCAGTTTTCCTATAATTAACAATGACATGGAAATGATAAACTATTATTATAAAGTCCAAATTTCAAACACCTCTGCAAGGCACGAAACTTGAAATGTTTAGATTTGAAGTTTGTATTTTACAATAACTTCCCATTCTACCAGCCTAAATGCTATATCATAAGGCTTCTATATTCAGTTCTGTGAGTTTTTCTTTTATTATATCTTACATTATAGTGTTAAGGTTTTTTGACTTATAATCTTCTGGGAGAAGTATTATCCTTAATTAGTCTCCATGCATCTTGTCCTTTAAATTGATATACTTTGCTTAAATAAAGATCATGCCTTCTTTATTTTTTATTTTTATTTTTTAAATTGACTTTATTTAATTATTTTAGTATATTTTTCCATAGTTATATGATTCATGGTCTTTACCTCCTCTCCTCTAATCTCCCTCACATAGACAACTAACAATTCCACTGGGTTTTACATGTGTCATTGATCAAGGCCTATTTCAATATTATTAATATTTGCACTAGGGTGACCATTTAGAGTCTACATCCCCAATCATATGTGGTTCCCCATCGAACCATGTGATTAAGCAGTTGTTTTTCTTCAGTGTTTCTCACCCACAGTTCTTTCTCTGGATGTGAATAGTGTTCTTTCTCATAAGTCCCTCAGAATTATCCTGGATCATTGCATGGCTGCTAGTAGAGAAGGCCATTACACTGGATTGTACCACAGTGTACCAGTTGCTGTGTATAATGTTCTCCTGGTTCTGCTCCTTTCACTCTGCATCCATTCCTGAAGGTCTTTCCAGTTCACATGGAATTCATCCATGTAATAATGCAATTTAGGCAGTGATGTTATAAAGTGGATTATGGTAGTAGGGTAATATGATGATGTAATAAGGGAATAAGGCAATAGGGTGATATGAGAACCAGGGGCTGGAGGTAATAAGGAAATTAAGGCAAGGTAAGGGACTAAAGGTAGAGTGAATAGGATATATGGCACTGTGGATAGGGTTTTGTGGATCCCTAAGGCAGTAAAGTGGATAAGGAAGGTACAATGGTGAAGGTACTAGATTGAGATGGTAGGAGAGGTGAGGGAATGACTGAGTTTAGGGAATATAAACACAGAGGTATAAGGAGTTGTAAGGGATAGGATGAGATACTTTGGGCAAAAAGCTACTACTTTGGGCAAACAGCTACTGCCTGGGAAACACAGACTGGGACACAGGATTGAGACAGAGACACTAAAGGGATCAGACTGAGCCCTTCAGATAGGAAGGGAACTTTTACATACAAAGGTTGGGGCCAGCCAAGAATGGCTTGAAACTGACTAGAGGGCTTTCTAGTCAGTATCTCAGGTTCACCCAGGAAGAGACTAGAGGAAGTATTGAAGTTACACTTCCTCCAAAATGGATGCCTCCAGCTTCCCTCAAAACCCAGAGAGAAATTATTCCTTCTCCCTCTCTTATCGATCAACTAATGAATTAGCCAAAGGTTTGATTTAGTGAATATCTATTAATTTATTTAGTGAACATCTATTGATTTATTTAACTTTATTGATTTTTAGGGTTGATTGGAAGGGATGAAGGGACATAAGGTAATTCTAACAGCAGCCTAGAGAAAGCTTCAGCTGGGGGAGGGAGACAGGAATGTGAGACTGATTTAGGAACCTGCCTAAATCAGCCCAGAGATTTTGTAGCCTATAGGATTAGGAAAGTTGGATACAATAATTAAAGAGATAATTTGTAACAAGGGAAGCTCTATTTGACTACAGGAAACTAAACTGTCAAGTTTGAAGACCAACACTCAGATCTGCCCTCCTTTCAAAACTCACAGAAATTCAGGAAGGGGAAATGATGATGGGGAATAAAGGAGGTTAGGGAGATTCAAAGGAAATAATTAAGCTACCAATTTTTAAGAGAAAAGTTGCAGAATATAGGTCAGGTTTTCAATCCAAAGATAGAACTCAGATTGACCCTCTTACTCTCCACGGATCTCCAGGGTCAGCTGACTCTCCTCAAGATTCTAAACCCTTTTTCAACTGACGGAAAAACTCTGCAGTAAGGCTTTGCAGGGCTGATATGTCCCTTTTGCACTACATCCAGTCCATTATTCTTTTTAGCATAATAGTATTTGATCACCAACAGATACCACACTTTGTTTAGCCATTCCCGAATTGAAGGGCATCCCCTCATTTTCCAATTTTTTTTGCACCAGAAAGAGTGCAGCTATAAATATGTTTGTACAAGTCTTTTCCCTTGACCACAAGGGGAAAAAAGACCACAAGGCTTGGAATATGATATTCAGAAAGGCAAGAAAGCTGGGCCTTCAACCACAGATCAACTACCCATCAAAATTGACTATATACTTCCAAAGGAAAGTATGGGCATTCAACAAAATTGAAGATTTCCAAGTATTTGCATAGAAAAGACCAGGACTAAATGGAAAGTCTGATATCCAACCACAAAAATCAAGAGAAACATGAAAAGGTAAATAAGAAACAGAAGGGAAAGAAAGAAAACTCAAAATTTTTAAATTTGCCTTTTTAAGGGCCTCAGTAAGATCTAATTATCTGTATTCCCATGTGGAGAAATGCTATGTATAATTCTCTATAATGAACTCTATTCACTATTATAGTATTCACTATTAGAGTAATCAGAAGAATAACTCATATGGAGAGGGTAGAATACTAAATGGTCTAAGATGATATGGGAGTTGGGAAAGAGGAGGGTGAATAGCAGGGGACACCAAGAGAAACTAGAGAGAATAAGAAAATTAGGATATTCTATTACACACAAAGAGGGCATGGGAAGGGGAGGGCATAAATACTATTATAAGGAGAGGAAGACAGCATTAAGAGGTAATATTTAAACCTTACTCTCAGTGTAATCAACCCACAGAGGGAAGAGTAGCTATATTATCCATTGGGATATAAAACTCTATCTAACCATACTGAAAAAGTCAGAAGGGATAAACCAAGGGGAGCAGGGGAGTGGGGAGGTCAAAAAAGGGAGGGGAGAAGAAGAGAGAGGGAATTTATTAGGCCTTTAAAAAAAGAGGGGAATAATAAGGGAGGGGGTAGAAAGGGAAGTTAATCAAGGGAGGGGATAAGGGATAGCGGCTTAAGAGCAAAACACTGGTTTAAACAGAAACAGTATAAGAAAAAGGGAGTAGGAATAGGGGAGGATACAAAAATGTCAGCAAATGCACAACTGATGATTATAACTCTGAATGTGAATGGGATGAACTCGCTCATGAAAGGGAACCAAATAGCAGAGTGGATTAGAAACCAAAATCCTACCATATGCTGTCTACAAGAAACACATATGAGACGGGTGGACATACACAAGTTTAAGGTTCAGGGTTTGAGCAAAATCTTTTGGGCCTCAAATGAGAAAAAGAAGGCAGGAGTGGCTATTATGATTTCTGACAAAGCCAAAGTAAAAATAGATATGATTAAAAAAGA
>NC_058134.1:279219957-279392967 GCF_016433145.1 Gracilinanus agilis | reverse complement strand
GACTTGAATATAAAGAGGGAAACTATAAATAAGTTAAGTGAACACAGAATAGTATACTTGTCAGATCTCTGGGAAAGGAAAGATTTTAAAACCAAGCAAGAGTTAGAGAAAATTACAAAATGCAAATTAAATGGTTTTGATTATATTAAACTAAAAAGCTTTTGAACAAACAAACCAATGCAGCCAAAATCAGAAGGGAAAAACAAATTGGGAAAAAATCTTTATAACAAAAATCTCTGACAGGGGTCTAATTACTCAAATATACAAGGAGTTAAACCAATTGTATAAAAATCAAGCCATTCCCCAATTGATAAATGGGCAAGGGATATGAATAGGCAATTTTCAGATAAAGAAATCAAAACTATCAATAAGCACATGGGAAAGTGTTCTAAATCTCTAATAATTAGAGAAATGCAAATAAAAAAAAACCTCTGAGGTATCACCTCACACCTAGCAGATTGGCTAAAATGATAGTAGGGAAGAGTAATGAATGTTGGAGGGGATGTGGCAAAATTGGGACATCAATGTATTCCTGTGGAGTTGTGAACTAATCCAACTATTCTGGACGGCAATTTGGAACTATGCTCAAAGGGCTATAAAAGAATGCCTGCCCTTTGATCCAGCCTTACCATTGTTGGGTCTGTACCCCAAAGAGATCGTAGATAAACAGACTTGTATGAAAATATTTATAGCCGTGATTTTTGTGGTGGCAAAACACTGGAAAATGAGGGTATGGCCTTCTATTGGGGAATAGCTGCACAAACTGTGGTATATGCTGGTGATGGAATATTATTGTGCTAAAAGGAATAATAAACTGGAGGAATTCCATGTGAACTGGAAAGACCTCCAGGAATTGATACAGAGTTAAAGGAACAGAGCCAGAAGAACATTTTACACAGAGACCAATACACTGTGGTAAAATAGAATGTAATGGACTTCTTTACTAGCAGCAATGCAATGATCCATAACAATTCTGAGGGACTTATAGAAAAGAAACCTTCCCACATTCAGAAGAAGAATTATAGGAGAGGAAACACAGAAGAAAAGCAATTGCTCAGACATATGGGTTGAGGAGGACATGATTGGGGATGTAGACTCGAAACTACCGCAACAATGCAACTATCAACAATTTGGAAATAAGTCTTGATTGATGACACATCTTAAAACCAGGGGAAATGAGCATTGGCTATGGGTGAGGGGAGGAGATTTGGGGGTAAAGGGGAAAGGAAGAGCATGAATCATGTAACCATGTTAACTTTTCTAAAAAATAAAAATTATTTTAAAAAATACTCTGATAGTTAATACAGTTTTTCAGAGTTACAAATATCATTTTCACAAAGAGAAATGTAAACAATTTTACCTTACTAAAATCCTTAAATTTTTTTTCTCCTCTCTTTCTTGTTTACCTTTTCACGTTTCTCTTGATTTTTGTATTTGGACATAAAATTTTCCGTTTAGTTCTCATCTTTTCTTTAGGAATACTTGGAAATCTTCTATTTTGTTAAATACCTATACTTTCCCCTGGAAGTATACAGTAAATTTTGATGGGTAGGTGATCCTTGGTTGTAGACCCAATTCTCTTGTGTTTCTGAACATCATATTTCAACCCTTGTGGTCCTTTAATGTAGAGGCTACCAGATCCTGTGTAATCCTGATCAGTGTTCCTTGATATCTGAATTATCTCTTTCTGGCTTTTTGCATTATATTCTCCTTAGCTTGGAAACTCTGGAATTTGTCAATTACATCCCTGGGTGTTGTCTTTTGAGGATTTAATGTAGAGGGTGATCTATGCACTCTGTCATTGTCTATTTTGCCCTTTTGTTCAAGTATATGAGGGCGGTTTTCTTGGTTAATTTCTTGTAGTATGATATCAAGATTTCTGTTTATTTCTGTTTTGACAAGTAGAGGTATGATTCTCACATTGTTTCTCCTTGACCTATTTTCCATGTCAGTCATCTTCTCACTGAGTTATTTCATGTCTCCTTCTATTTTGTCATTCTTTTGACTTTGCTTTATTCATTCTTGCTGTCTTATGAAATCATTATCTTCTACTTGTCCAATCCTAGTCTTTAAAGACTAGTTTTGATCTATAACGTTTTGATTTTCCTTTTTAGTTTGGTCTATTCTGCTTTTCATGGCTTCCAGAAGGTCAATTCTGGTCTTCAATTTGCTCATCATTTGATTTGATTTGGGGGCTTCTTTTTCCCAGTGGGAGATTCTATCTTTTAACTGTTATTTCCTTTTGAATTATTTGCATTTCTTTCTCCCATTTTTCTTCCCATTGTTCCTCCATATTTCTTTCTTGGTTCTTAAATTCCATTTGGAGTTCCTGGAGAGCTTGTGACCAATTTCCATTATTTTGGAAAGTTTGGATGTGTTTGCTTGTTTGTTGCCCTCTATTGTCTTCTCTGTAGTCTGCTATTTTTCTCCATAGAAGTTCTCCAGGCTCAGTCTTTTTCTTATATTTTGGGTGGTTGTAGATTGTAGTTTTAGGGGTATTTGTGGCCATTGCTGTGTTAGTTTTTTCCTTCCCTTCTCAGCCAGAAGTCTGAGTTGTAAGATTTAAATTAATGCGTAATGTTTTATTTTTTTAAGTTTATTATCAGACAAAATAGAAACCACATGGCTAAGTTTTTCTACCTTCTCAAAAAGCCTGCTCCACCAAATCTGCAACAGGAAGGAAAATGAGGCAGGGAGACAGACCTCAACCCAATTTATATCCTGTCTACATCAGCACGTAATGACAGGAAGTGAGTGGGATTCTGGGAATTGTAAGTTTGATGGAGATCATAGTTTTTAGGATAATAGATTTTAATGATACAATCCTCCCTGAGATCCTTTAGGAGGCTACTTTTCCCAATAGATCTTGTAAACATAACCAACTTATAAATTATAATAATTTAGGGATAAAAGGGAAAGAGAACAAAACCAATGATTGCTAGGTGCATTGACAAAAAGTCAATTAGAGGGTAGTCCCCTTCTCCATAAGAGTATACATACAAAATAAATGTGTTACAATCCACCACATTTCAATTTCACTACAACCCAAAGTTCATTTTGGATCTTGTGGTGCACCATGAGGTTTCTGCAGGCATCTCCATGGTGCCTTCTCCAAGCAGTTCACTTCCTGCATTCTGGGATATAGCAAGTTTCTTAACTTTTACAAAACTAGAATTTAATGACAATTATACAATCCTCCCTGTGGAAGGTTTTGAGAAACACATGGATTGACTCGGGAAACATTAATTTTCACTAAGAAAATAGCTTTATAAAAAATAGTAGTATAGCAACTAATTCAAGAAAATCTTTTGGGTCTAAAATGTCACCAAGAATCTACTGTAGGTAGATTAAGCTGAAGAGTTAAAAATCATCCAGAAGCTACTTAAGCTTCATGGGAAATGCTCCCTCTTGGGAGCCAAACAGGGGTACTACACCCTTGGAAAACTTTCCCAACTCCTCTGGTATAAGACTGTAACAGCCTTAAAAGATGTTTCTTTATATGCCTCATTCATTACATATCCATTTAGGTTCCTTTTGCCACACCTCTGTGATCTCCCAAAGTGAGGGAGAATTCCGCACTAAACATAGTATAGAGGAATCCCATTTTGAATGTATTGTAGAGACTGGGTAGGCCTGAATGGCAATGGAGTGTAGGGAGATTAATCTCTCCTGGTGAGGAGAAGAAGGCCCTTGCTTTTACTTCTATCTTAGCCAGGACCTTCCCATGTCTTCTTTTAATGTAATTGTTTTTTTTCTCTTTTTCTAGATTGTCTTTACTACATTGAATTTGAATTCCAAATTAGTTTTCTTCTTCTTTGTTTCTTTGGTGAGACTTGCCAAACGGATTCCATTTTTTCTATTCTTCCAGTTATTTCTGCTATTTAGAAAATTAATTTTGATTTCACAAAAGATTAGGAAGAGTTGAATTATGTTTCAAGTGTCTAGGTCAAATTTTATAACTTTTCTTCTGGGAATATAGTCAGAGTGGGGAAGGAGAATTGAGTGAGTGCATTGGATGTTAGAGATTACCCTACTGTGTTTATTTATTTATTTACTGTATGAGGTTCTTGTTGTCCTAGGTTCATGAATACAACTGAATGTGCATGATTTATAATGTGAAATAATGGAAAGGATTTTAGGTTAGAGAAATATTGTATGTTTAATATTTTTAGTGCTAAGAGATTTTCATACACATCCACAGCTTGAAAGAATGAAGCCTATGCTCCAAGAATCCCTAGAGACAACCTAGTTGCCATAGAAGTACACTAATTGTAAATTCATTTAAGGATCATACTAGACTACATTTAGATTATTATAAACAAATTAGATCAGAACTGAAACATTTTCATGGTCCGTCTTCATACCACACAAACAACAAGAGAGATTCCATGGGGATTCAAAAATGTAATTTAGCTGGCTAGATGCTTTGAATTAATAGGGATGGTTTGTTAGGATTTTTTTTGGTATGGTATAATTTGCCTGAATTAAGATATTGCTTTATGTGATGGGGGTTGGGGATGTATGACTAAAGTCATCCAATCCTTCACCAAGGTCTAACCATATTAATTTCGTGATATCCCTTATATACTCCCTCTTCTTTCCTCTGAAACTGACATTACCCTGATAAAAGCCTTCTTCACCTCATGACTAGACTATTGCAATAGCCTAATATTTGGTCTCTCTGTCACAAGTTTCTCCCCACTCCCCACAAGTTCATCCACCACTCAGTTCTCAAAGTTATCTTCCTAAAGCAGTGATGGGCAAACTTTTTAAAAAGGGGGCCAAAGGAAAGAAAATGCGCATTTGTCAATCTGTTTCGAAGGCAACTCTTTGGAAGTTTCATTGTATTGTATCCTACTCATTGTATTCCTCAGATTATTAATAATGTCCCGTGGCTGGATAAAACATTTCAAGGGGCCCCTCAGCAACTGACCTGTGGGCCGTAGTTTGTCCATCACTGTCCTAAAGCATATGTTAGAATATTTCACTCCTGTTCTCAATCAACTTCAGTTACTCCCTATCACCCCCAAGGTCAAATATCAAATCCTTTGTGTGGAAGTCAAAACCTTTCATAACCAGCCTTTTCCATCTTCCAGTCTTGTAAGACCTGATACTCTCTACTTACTCTTTGATATAGTGACAATGGTCTTTTTTTTCTTCCTTGAACAAGACAATTCATCTCCAAACTTCAAACATTTTTACTGGTTATCCTTTATTTATGGAATACTTTTCTTCCTCTACCTCCTGGCTGCACTATCTTCCTTCAAAACTCATAAAATTTCAGCTTCTTCAAGAAGTCTTTCTGAGTCCAGTAACTTCCCCTTGTTGAATATTTCCAAATTATATATAAAATAAATATAGTTGTTTACATGATGTATACCCTATTTGGCTATGAGCTCCTTAAGAGCAATAACTATCTTTCAGCTTTCTTCATATCCTAGAACTTAGTGTAATATCTGACATATAATAGATGCTTAATACATGTTTATTGACTAATTGATCACAACTAGTTTTTATTGTAAATTACACATAAGACTTAGAATTCTGATAATTCTGATCAGTTGTATCTAAAATAATTAAAGCTCAGAAAATTATAATTGCTCATTGAGAACTGATATTCAAGAATCAAAATAACAATGACATATCTGCTTAGATTTAAGTCAAATCAAGTAGGGGGTATTACTACCAATTAATGCCCCAATCTTCTTGTCCAGTCTGATTTTTCACTTTCATCAACAATCCATATTCCCCTGTCCCCTCCTGTATCTAAATTCCCTAGTATTTTTCTAAATATGAATTGCTCTTCCTCCCTAACCCATTTTTCTCATACTGGAATGTCCTCCCTTTCACTTCCTATTTATTCTATTTATTCTTGAAGGCCTATGCCAAATTACTCAATAATCAAAACATTTATTAAGTACCTAGTATGTAACAAGCATGTTAAGTGTTGGAGATACAGATAAGAAAAAAGTGGTCCTTATTATCTAAGAACTTATGATCTAATGGAGGAAGAGAAGCTGATGGAAAATGAACTCTTTTCTTAGTTAATAGATTTGGAAGGGATTTATCTGTGCTCTACATTCCCAAAGCATATATACTAGATGGAAGATAACACACTTGAAGAGTATATAACTATCTTACTATCCTATATAAATTACAACCAACTCAAGAGCAAGGGATGCATCTCATGTGGTTTTGTGTCCCACTCATAACAGAGTACCTTCCTCTAGTAAGTGACCAATAAGTATTTTTGAAAGAATTTTTTAAACATTTCTTTAGTGAATCATACTCTCTGACTTCTCCATATTTTGAAACTATCAATAATCCTCTCCTCCATGATTTACATTTTTTCCTATATGTCACAACTTTTTTCTCTTTATCCACATACCTATATGACAACTGCTCAAAAATTTTCCCTTGGACTATTATCCATATCCTACAAGTAAGATGGTTTTCCAGCCTCCTCTTCTCTATGTCTTTTTTTATTGGCTGTCCCTCCATATATGGAATGAATTCCTTCCTGATTTCTGCCTCTTAGAACATATTTCTTCCATCATGGTTCAGTTCAGGTATCACTTCCTCCATAAAACCTTTCCTGAAACTGCTATTTTTAAAATATTTTATCTTTCCCTGGTTGCCTTGAATTTATTTCTCAGCATATGTACTAGTATCCTTTTATTTATTTTTATATGTTTTATTTATATCCTAATATTTACCACTGTGCCTGGAATATAGTAGATGCTTAAATAATGTTTGTTGTATTCAATTAAATTGATTTGAATGATGCTCCAAAGTTGTAGAAGTTATAGTGCAAATTTTATTTTGTCCCTATTTTAAAACACTGGGAAAAACCCCTTACCTTCTGTCTTAGAATCAATACTGGGTATTGGTTCCAAGGCAGAAGATTAGTAAGGATTAGGCAAAGGGTCACACAGTGGGGAAGTTTCTGAGGTCAGATTTGAAGCCAAGACCTCTCATTTCTAGGCCTGTCTCTCAATCCACTGAGCTAGCCAGCTGCCTCTTTTAAAACACTTTAATGAATTGTTCATCTCATTTATTTTAAAGGCTGAAAAATGAAACAAGAACAATCTTTCTCAAATTGTCTTTAAAGGAACTGTAGGGAAGAAAATAAGCATTTGCAATGCACTAAGTATCAGGCACTGTGTTAAGTCCTTTAAAGAAAAGTACCTCATTTAACTTTCACAACTCTTGGAGACAGGTGTAATTAATATCACCATTTTATAATTGAAGAAATCAAGAAAAATGAAGTCAAATGCCTTTCCCATAGCTATAGATATACTAAGATCTGATACTGAATTTGAACTTAGACCTTTCTGACTCCAAGATCAGCCCTATTTCCTCAGAACCATTTCCTGCTTCAAAATATGGACTACAAAGTATGAATTGGGGGGTCTTTGAAATGATATTCCAGGTGAAAGTATTTTTCCCTTATATTTTTTAATACTAAATTTTGTATGCATCAAAAATCTTCATTACATGGCCCATTTTCGGGTCATGAAAGCAGGCTGCTTTGCTTCCATTTTGCCCTAGGGATATATTTTCCATAACCCACAGGGCTTCCTGACAAGTGTTTATGCATTTCAGCACTATTCACAGCCCAAAGAGTTTAAGGAAAGCTGTTTTGGAGGAGTTTCCTGAATCATTTAGATTAACTATAAGTCATTTCAGCCTTCTATCCCTCATTTCAGTGCCTTTGTAGTAAATGCCTCTGTACTCCCTCACCCTCAGTGCACTCATTCAATTCAGCTCCGCCTCTGAGAATCCTTGGCTACCTTTAGACCTAAATTATGGGGTCCTCTTGTATGGGAATCCTCTCTTAATTCACTGGTTGTTAGTACAGAAATTATCTTTTCTTTACATATTACATCCCTCAGTAAAAAGTAGATTTGGGGCAGGAATTGTCTTTTATGCCTTCAATATTTAGGTTTAAATCAAATAAGAGCTATTTAAAATTTGTTAAATCACCATTAAATAAATGAAGATGACTCTCCTATATTTCTTCATAATTTAAAAAAATATATAATCACAATGAGGCTTTTAAATTTAAAGTAGAAATCAAAAAAGAAAATAACAAAGTAAAAGAAAAATAAACTATGAAATCAATAAAATAAAGAAACATGAGACACAAGTCCCCAAAATGATGCAAACAAAATGAATTTTAAAAATGACTTTAGTATCAGTGAGTCAATTTGCTCCATAGATCAAACTATAGCCAAAAGCTTTCAGATTTTCTTAGAATCCAGACAATGGGAGATCTGTTGATTTTTATAATCCACATCTCCCCATCATGAAAACTTCATTCCCTACAAATTCATGAGAAGTCTTGAAGAGAGAAAAAAACTAGGACAAACTGGCACTTCTTGAATATATTTTTGCAGAATAAAAAAGTACAAGTCATCACCAGGTGGTTGGAAAAATGTGATAGAGCCATTTGTTAAAAGTGGATTTACAGAGCTATCAGAAAGAACAAGGCAGGAAAATAGCATCATTTGGGAATTATTGTTTTAAATATGAGCAGAGATGAAGGCTTATTTTAATTCTAAAGTTGATCCTAAGTTACCTTAACTAAAAGAAAGCAATATCTTTGAAAAATATCATGGTAGCCATAAATACTCTACCAGGGAGTAATTCATGTTCTTAATAAAGTACATTTACAAGTTCATATCACTCCATAGTATTAAATGTATTGGGGCTGTAATTCATATAATGGTACCTAGGTGGCTTGGCATAATAAGAACACCTGCCAAAGTTTCTAAATGACTCCTTTTGCACCATGCAAAGTGAACCAATTGACTAATAGAAATTTCCCTTTTGTTTTCATAATTTTCCAAATAGGAACTATATGGTCATTTGATCAACAAGTACAAATTATGCATTTTTATGCACTAGGTACATATACATATACTGGAGATTTACATATAATGAATGAATTCCTACTCATAAGGAACTTACAGAGTTTTAAATCTACATGAATTAAATACACATTAATAAAGATTACTTTCAATGAATTTCTTTGTGAAATTGCTGTGGCTTTCTGGGTGGAAAACAAATTTTGAATTTCCTTTAATTAAATGGCCATGCCATTGTTTCCCCTAACTTAGATTCCTCATGTGCCTTTTGCTTTATTTCAACATCTATTGAAGTTTTTCTTGGTCAATTTACATAGTGCCAAATTACTGAATTCTCTAATAGAAAAACAAATGGAGAATACAGACATTTGGGCAGCAGTAATAAGATTGAAATCCTACTTAATATTCCCCTTCTAACCAATGATAATAGTAAAATGTTTATGTTTAAGGCATTAGGTGGTATGTTGAAAGATGTTCTCATCAATTCTTGTGAAATAGTCTTTTAAAATCATTTTTAAAGTATTTTTTCCAATTCATAAAACTATTATAGGATAGTTTAATGTAAATAAATGGTACTAAAGAACTTATTTTGAATACTAGATTTCCTTTTCTTTTCTACATGTTTTTGTTTAAGTTGCTTCCTCTCTCCAGGAGTTAGTTTCCTCCATTGGAAAATAAAGAGAGGAAATTAGAGTATTTAATAATCTTTAAGGAACCATTAAAAATAGTGATAATACATACTCATTTACAATTATTTTCAATAACTTCTTTACTACGAGACTGGGCAAAGAAGGAGTGTGAGTAGGATGTCATGGCCATATTAATCAACAGATACTTATTAATGCACAGTGCTTGGCATCTGGTAGTTGATTACTAAATCTTTGTTAATTGAATCATTAAGTACATTGATCACTCCTCAGTCTCCTTTGCTGCATCTTCATTCAATTCTCATCCATTTACGGTGGGGTCTCCCCCAAGTTCTCTCTGATCTCTTTGCCTACTGTGTTATTTCATTTGGCAATCTCATCACCTCTTATGGATTTTAGTATCTACCATCTCTATGTCACTGATTTCCAGATCGGTTTTTTAGACCTCAACTCTCACAGCTATAATTCATATTAAACATCTAAAACTGAATATTTTGTAGACACCTTAAACTTAACCTGTCAAGAACTGAACTCATCTTTCCCCTTAGTTTATCTGTTTCTAACTGCTATAAGTTGTCATCCTCCCGCTAATTACCTAGGCTTATAACTATGTTTTCACATATTCATACTCTCTCCATATTCAATGTGTTGCCAAGTTTTGTCAATTCAATTTTGTTACATTTCTCATATTTGACCCCTTTCTCTTCTGATACTGCTGCCACCCTAGTGCTGATGCTTTGACTATTGCCATAACATCTCTCCATTTTCATCTATCTTCCACTTAGCTGTTAATCCAGTACTGACCTCATCATTCAAATAAAACTATTTGATCCAAAGTTACCAACCAAAGTTGCCAAATCCAATGATATTTTTGACAATCCTCATTCCTCTTTCAACTCTCTGCAGCCTTTGACATTATTAAGCACCCTCCTCTCCTTGATATGTTCTTCTTTCTAGGTTTTTGGAACACCATTTTCTCATCATTCTCCACCTACCTACTAGACCACTCCTTCTAGCCGCCATTGCTGGATATTCTTCTCTACATGGAAGCATCTCATAAATCCTGGACCCTCTTCTCTTCTCCCTCTATACTACTTTGCCCAGTAATCTTGTCAACTCCTATAGATTTCATTACCTTATCTATCCTAATTCTCAAATTTACTTATCCTATACCAGCCTTTCTGGTGATCTCCATTTTCATATTTCCAATTGTCTCACAAACATCTTAAATATCTAGTAGACATCTTAAATTCAATTATGTCCAAAATTGAAGACTATATATATTCCCCCCTTTAACCCTCTCTTCTTCTAACCTTTCCTATTATTATAGATGGAAACATTATCTTTTCAGTCCCTCAGACTCAAAACCTAGGTATTGTTGTCAACTCCTCTCTATCTCTCACCAGCACTCACATATCCAATCTGTTGTCAAGACCTGCCAATTAAATCTTTGCAATATCTCTCATATGTCTCCTTCTCTCTTCTGAGAACAGGGCTTATTGTTTCACACTTGAAGAATTGCAAATAGCCTGTGGTAGGTCTACCTGTCAAATATCTTCACCATTCTAATTCATCTTCTATTCAGTCATCAGTATGATTTTTCTAAAGCACAGGTATGACTGTGCCACTCCTCCCCATGCAATAAACTTCAGAAGCTCCTGAACGCCTCCATGGTCAAAATCTTTTTTGGTATTTTAAGCATTTTATAACCTTGATTCTCTCCCCTACCTTTTCAGTCTTCTGATACCTTATGCCCTCCACACACTCTTTGATCCAGTGGCACTGACTTCCTTACATGAACAAAACCCTCCATCTCTCTGTTCTGGGCATGTTCTATGACTGTTCCCCCATAACTAGAATAATTTTCCTCTAACTACTGGCTTCCCTGGTTTCCTTCAATTCCCCACCCCCCCAAAAAATTCTATCTTCTATAGTGAGTCTCTTCCAAAACCCTCATAATTCTAGTGCTTTCTCTCTTTTAGTTACTTCCTATTTATCTTGTCTATTGCTTCTTGTTATATATTTGTTTGCTCATTGTATCTCCATTAGATTATGAGCCCCTGGAAGTCAGGGATTGCCTTTTACTATTTATTTGTATTCTCAGCACTTAGCACAGAGTATCATATACAGAAGATATTTAATAAATGTTTATTGACTGAATGACTATAAAACTGATTTTCTTAAAATATAAGTATGGCCATACAACCACTCTATTCAATAAACTCCACTACTCCCTTAATTTTTACCTTTGTAAAATCCTCTATTTATCATCTGAATATCTTTATTACTTTGCCTCTTCTAGAGTCATCAGTATTCTTAAAACCTATTCCCCTTCACATATTATATGATTTTGCATTATTGGTTTCTATAACTGTCCCTCCTATGACTCTCCATGTCCATTTCCATGATATAGTTCCTCATCTCTGCCTCTTGACTTTCATGGCTTCCTTTATATTTCACCTCACATGTCACCTTTTATAAGAAATCTTCCCTCTCCCTCTTAATGCTATTGTTTTCTCTTTGATATTATCTACAATTTATCCTGTATATATTTATTTTTATACATACTTTTCTATGTATTGCCCCCTTCTACTAGCTTGTATGCTCCTTGAAGGCAGGGATTATTTTTGCCTGATATTATATTCCCAGAAAGTAATAAAATATCTGACACATAATAGGAATTGTTACATTTTTTATTAATTTTTTCCAGATTACATATTGATATAATTTCAATAATAGTCTTCTGATATTTAGTGATACATATCTTCTTCCATCCTATTCCTCCCCCTTCCACAAGGTGGTAGGTAACATGATATTTGGTCATACACATTTCCATGTTCATTATGTAGTTAAAGAAGACATATATCACTTACAGCTAAAAAAAAATCATAAAGTCAATAATGGAATGCTTCAATCCACAGTCAGACTTTATCAGTTCCTTCCATAACAGTGGATAAACTTTTTCATCATAAGTCCCCAGTTGTCTTAAATCCTTGCATTGCTGATAATAGTTAAGTCATTCATTGGTGTTCATCATACTTAATTGCTATTACCGTGTGCCATGTTCTCTTAGTTTTGCTCACTTCACTTTGCATTGGTTCATATAAGACTTTCCAAGTTTTTTATGGTCATGTGGTTTATCATTTCTCTTATGGAGTAATAATATGCCATTATAATCAGTGTGAGATCATGATTGCTAACCATGCTCTTTGAAATTTGAATGAAACATAAGTAGGTATTAATTAAATGCTTTTTAGCTTTACATGGCTAAGAATAATTCTGCTTTAGTATCTTAAGTTCAGAAATGCTTACTTACATAATTTAGTTTCAATATTTTATAGTTCCACACAACTTCAATGAAATATCTTTGAAATGATATGGAATCCTTCACACTACCCATTACTGAATTATAGGCTTTTAGAAAGTTTCAGAGACTTAAGTTTGAATTGTATAATTTATAAAATTAGTTGAGAAAAGAAGAAAGATTATAGCATATATTTGTTTTCTTTATTAATTTCACGTGACTTTAGTAAGTGTACAAAATATGTCAGTACCTATATAACAAACTAATCTGAGCCCATGCTAGACCCTTGGTAACTTATATCCCTAAAATAAAGGCAATATTTATAAAAATTAAGCAGAATTTGAATGTAAGGTAACCAGAGATAAAAATTAATTTGTAAATTGCCACAAAATGGAATGACAAAAATAGACTGTCCCATTATAAGGTAAGAGCTAGGTGAAAATAGAATGATTGGGTCCAATGAAATGAATTTTTAGAATATTTTTGCACCACTTTTTGTGTGGAATTTTAATGACTTTTTTTTTTCTGAGACACAACACCTATCACAGCAGGCAACATAAGATTGTGTATTCTAGTGTTCAGAACAGAAGGTTGGGAACATAGGAGCATGACTTCCCCTGCAGATCCATCACTGTCTTCCGTGAACTTGAGAAAGTGTCCTTATGTCTATCGGTTTCAGTTTTCCCATCTGTGCACTAAAAAAAGGAGTGAATATTATGTTATGTTGTGTTGGGAGAGTCCTTGGACAGAAATGTGAGCATTGTAAAAATGGTACTGAATATTCATGGATGGTTGACTAATTCTGGAATTTCTGATACTATCATTTCCACAGTACATCTTTCTAAAAATAAAAAGTTCTTCTTGTTATGCATTATGTCAAATATAATTTAAAATATTGTGTAACAGTTTTATTTTCTGGGGTAGGACACACATCAAGGACAACCTATTTCATTATATACTGAAGGTATCTTATTGCTTAAATTTCTATATTCTCAAGACCCTTTTGTAATTTTTGTAAACTTCCTTTAACCTCTAAGGGCTTTCCAACCAATGTAACTATTAGTTAAATCTCATTAATTCTAAATAAACAAGATCAATACACTCAAGTTTTGGGGTGTCTTTTAATGAGACAAGCTTTCTACAGGGAGGAGTAGCACCTCTGATGTGAGGGTTTGCAGAGTCCTTTTCAGGAGGATTATTCACCCACGTTTGGCATTCACCTTTCACCCAACTCTCACCTGTGACTACAAGAAGGTATAGTATGATCAGGAGCCACACATTAGTAAAATGGTCTAGGCTAACATTGATGAAGTATTGGCATGTATACTGAGCTTAAAGAGGAGCTATTTGTTCCCTCTCTTCCCAGCTCCCAAGGACATTTTGTGCATGCCCCAGCCCTCTGTTCTGCCACCCAAAGCGGGTGCTTCCTCCCTCCACCCTCTGGTGTAACGTGCGGGGCTCACAGGGAACTTGAAGTTGAAGTTTGGGCATGAGAACTTGAAAATCTTTACCAACACTGGTCTAGGCTGTTGGGCTAACTAGATTGAGGGTCATTGACACACCTCAAAACCCTTGGTGAGTTAAGGGGATATTTACCCCAAACACATGAAGATTTCTCTCCAAGGAACTGACTGATAAGAACAATTTGTTCTAATGGTCATGAAGACAGCTGAAACATTCTCTGTGGAGTCTCTAGAAATTGCTCAGACATTAAAGATGTCAAGTTCCTTCACTGTGTTCTGAATCATCAATGATCATCCCAGTTTTTGTCTTGGTGCTGGATTTTGATGACTTTGGAAGAGTGAGGTTGATGACTTTGTTCAACTCTGCCTCACTTAGTTTTAATTCATAGGCAAGTCAAGACATCACCCTTTGATATCATTGGTCCTCTTTGAAAAAGAAGGATGAAAAACAATCAACCAACTTTCTATAATGCATCCATTCTGCTCGATGGTCTTATCCTTGTCACCTTGAATTTTGGGGTGTGAAAATTCCATTATAGTATTTTAAAATGTTAGAAGCATAGCTTGCATAATTTTACATATGTAATCTATACCAAATTGCTTGCCTTCTCAAGGAACTGTTGGGAGAAGGAGGGAAAGAATTTACAATTCAAAAAAATTTTAAATAAATTTAAAAAAATATTTTTTTCTGGGGCATCTTGGCTATAGTTAGGAGCACCTGGATTTGAATCTGACCTCATAAACTTCTTAGCTGTGTGACCTTGGGCAAGTTACTTGACTCATATTGTTTTGTCCTTGTGTCTCTTTAATCTTAGAATTTATACAGAGTGTAGGAAAGGGTTTTCAAATTTTGATTTTACTTATAATTGAAAAATTAAAATAAAAATTTATTTCAAAAATAATTTAAAAGTTAATATCTTTTTATGAAAAATTCTAACATGACCTAGGTAATAAATAAATATAAAATTCATAACTATTTTATCCCAGACTTTTCTAATCTGAGGTGCCTTTGTGATAAAATTAATTTTAAAAATTTTATAAAATGTTTGGAGATGCTTTAAAATGAAGCTTAGCTACCAAAATACAATACCCTCATAATTCAATCTGTAGATCCTTTCCCTATAAACTGAATATCCCCAAATATTGTAGCATATAATTAAGCTTAGTTGTGCTAAATATTTTATATAGTTAATCTTATAATTCCATACACCATAAAAGTATCATTTTTCTTATATTAAAACTTTGTCTTGTCTTTAAAGACATTTATGAAATCTAGCCTGTTTTTGTTGTTATTTTGAATTTCTTACCCTCCCTAATAATGAAAATGTATCTCTAATTCACCTGTTAAATAGCACAGTAAAGTTTCTTCCCAGACTTGGGAACAGTTGACCTGTTGTGAACGTGGGAAATATTGGCAACTGAAAAAAAGTCAATCGTGATATGCTAAACATTTCTTATGTACTTTATAATCAAGTGAAAAATCTAGTAAAAATTTGAAAATGACTAATATGAGTGAATTTAGGAATGCTTCTCACAATATTTTCCTCATCTTCAAAATTCTACAGACATATTTTCAAGAACAAAAACAACTTCTTGTCATGAAGTTAAAAAATTACAATTTTTTTCACTGTTGTAATAATAAGGATAATAAAGTGAACCTGTTGAGTTGGATAGTTTCTGGTCTAAGAATCAAAAAGACCTAGATCCAAATCCTTCTCTAATATTTATGTGGTCCTGGGCAAGTCTTAACCTCAACATGCCTTAAGAAACTTTCCAGAACTTGACTACTAAGCAATAGATTGCACTGATGGAGAGTTCCCACAGTTTAAGTTCTCCAAAACTAACAAAAGTCACAACTTCTTTGAAGAATACTGCAAAAGAAAGAAATATTTTTTCTATTATTTGAGATCATTATAATAACAATTATTTTCACAATATATCTTCTCATTCTAACAAGTTCTGTATACTTTTCATTTTTTCATTTTATTTTTAAAATAAACTGATTGTATTTTTAAATATTTCTTATTTTAATAAAACCAAAGAGTACATATAATTGTTAATCATTCCAAAGATCTCTTCAGAGTATGTTTTTACCATGATGTCCCAATGAACTTTGGAAAAGAAATGTTTTCTTTCTAATGTCCCAGAGATTAAGATAGTAGACAAAGTACACAGAAGGCAGAATCCATTCAAACTTTTATGTCTCCAGGTGATATTTAAGACTGACATCCAAACAGCAGATGAAGATTTCAAATTTTATTCTGGGCCCTTTGGGATAAGCAAATCATTAATATGAGTAGGTATCCAGCCATTAAGTGCTGTAAAAGCCCACAATAAAACTTTAAAATCAATGTGAAACCTGACAGAAAGCCAATACGGCAACTAGAGGACAAAAGTGATGGACTTTGAACAGGTAAGTAGTCTTGTTCTGTGAATGAACTGAATCCTAGAAATTGATTTATTAAGTCATTCAAACAACAAAGAGTTGAACTGTGCCAATAACTTAAACTGATTAAAGCATGGAGGAACTGTTCACCAAGCCTATGGCACATGAGTTCCACCTGGGATGCTAACTGACTACTGGTAACAACTGGTTTTTATCCAGGATGCTTTTGTGTGCTTTACTAAAATTGAGATCTGGATTAAAAATAAAGACTTAACTACAACAACAACAAAAAAAGGAATACCTTATGCATGGAATTTAGACTCAGCTTGCTCTAAAACACTAAAATTCTTAAACTGCATATAAATAGTTAAAAACAGGGTTTGATTGAGCTGAGAATAAATGTATAGGACAATATGGTAGTAGTCTTCCCTTTCCAATCCTGATAACACACCTCACTACTTTAACCTAAATTTCAAAGAATTGGAAATCACTCTTCAATTTCCTTCCTGCTGAGCTCCACTTAATGTAATATGTTAAAGCAACTACTCAGGCATTGATGAGTATTGAGAATTACTACTTCATTTGTCTCTGCCTCACTTTTTCCATCTCAAGTTGAAATGATTGAGGTACTTTATAGATCAAAATGTTCTGTTCTTGGAAATTTATGAGATGAAAGCATGGGTGATCATATTCTTAATAACAAACAGTTAAATTCTGAGGCAAAAATATAAGCTTTGTCTTTGCACCCTTCCCCATACGCACACAGATCTAGTCTAGGAGGTAATCAGATTGAGATGTTCACATATTGATGTCTGAGTAGGATTTCCAGTTTTGGGCAGGAAACGAAAGAGAATAAATGAAGAGAAGACTGTAAATACTTGCATTAGGTACAACATTCTCCTTGTTTTGCTCACTTCACTTTGCATCACTTATAAGTCTTCCAGGATTTTTTGTGATCATCTTGTTTGTCATTTCTAATGGTACAATAATATTCTATTACAAGCACATATCACAACTTGTTCAGCCATTCCTCAAATGACTGACATCCCTTCAGTTTCCACCACAAAAAGTGCTGCTATACATATTTTTGTGCAGGTAGGTCTTTCCCCATATCTTTAATCTCTTTGGGATACAGACCTCATAGTGGTATTGCTGAATCAAAGGTATACGTAATTTCATGGCTTTTTGGGCATGGTTACATATTGCTCTCCAGAATGGTGATAAAGTTCATGGCACCACCAGTAGGGTATTAATGTCCTGATTTTTCCATATGCCCTCCAGCATTTATCATTTCCCTTTTTATTCATGTTAGCCAGTCAGATAGGTGTGAAGTGGACCTCATAGTTGTCTTAATTTGTATTTCCTTAATCATCAATAGTTTTTTGGGAGTATTTTATCATATGACTAAAGAAAGGTTTAATTTATTTACTGAGAATTGCCTGTTCATATCCTTTGATCATTTGTCATTTGGGACATTCAAATTCTTTTTTTTTAATTTTAATTCTTTTTTTTATTTTTTTAGAAAATTTTTCCATGGTTACATGATTCATGTTCTTTCTCTCCCCTCCACCCTCACCCCACCCATCACCCCCCATAGCTGACGCACATTTCCACTGGGTTTTACATGTGTCATTCATCAAGACCTATTTCCATATTTTTGATAGTTGCACTGGGATGGTCGTTTAGAGTCTACATCCCAAATCATATCCCCATCAACCCATGTGTTCAAGCAGTTGTTTTTCTTCTGTGTTTCTACTCCCACAGTTTTTCCTCTGAATGTGAATAGTGTTCTTACTGATAAGTGCCTCAAAATTGTCCTGGATCATTGCATTGCTACTAGTCCATTACAATCAATTGTACCACAGTGTATCCACCTCTGTGTACAATATTCTCCTGTATCTACTCCTTTCACTCTGTATTACTTCCTGGAGGTCATTCCAATTCACATGGAATTCCTCCAGTTTATCATTCCTTTAAGCACAATAGTATTCCATCACCAGAAGATACCACAATTTGTTAAGCCATTCCCTAATAGAAAGACATTCCCTCGTTTTCCAATTTTTTGTCACCACAAAGAGTGTGGTTATAAATATCTTTGGGGTATAAACCAACAGTGCTATGGCTGGATCAAAGGACAGATAGTCTTTTAAAGCCCTTTGGGCATAGTTCCAAATTGCCATCCCGGATGGTAGAATCAATTCACAACTCCACCAAGCAATGTATTAATGTCCCTATTTTACTACAACTCCAACATTTAGTACTTTCCTTTGCTGTGATGTTAGTTTATCTGCAAGGTGTGAAGTGTTTCTCTAATTATTATTTTAATTTAATTAATTTAATTTAATTAGTTGATTTAATTTTAAATTCCATTATTTTTCATTTCATTCTAAAGATGTTTTCATGACAATTTCTGATCCTCATTTTCCTCAGTGCATTCTCATCTTAAAATAGTTAGTAGTAACTAATCTGAGCTAGACCTAACCCAGAATTCATACCTTAGTGGAAAACAGAGCCTTTATGCTATCCCACTCATATATACCAAAATATAGTGTCCCAATTTGGGAAGCTCTACCTGCACTTCTTCCTCATGGTTATTTGCTGCCATTCAACAAAAATGTTACCAGTATCCCAGGCTTTCCTTGCTTTATATGGTAATAATCAGATAATCCAAAAACACATTGTACTAATGTGCAAATGAAGAAGGCAATGCTTTCCTTCTAGTTTTTAGATGACTACTGAAAACAGAACCAAAGTTACCTTCTGGAAAGTATAAATATTATTTTTTTCTGTTTTTTTAACTTGTATAAATATGTACATACTAAATAAAACCATAAAATGATCAAAGTCAATGCAAATAAAGTTGGTATAAAATGCTCTAAAATAATTGAATATATGTGTTTTTTACAGATAATATAGCTACTTACATATAGCACCTTCACAACATGGATAACAGGTGAACTGATTAGGAGGACTTAGATTCAAGCTCTTTGGTTCTACAACTGTTCACTGTGCACAAGTAGCTCAATCTTATGTCCCTCTACAGCTCTCTAAAACCAAAAGTAACAGAAAATGAGGGGATTTGAATTGTTAGGAATTTATATATTTGTAGTTCTCTATGAAGATTAAATCACAGGTCAAAATATGTACTTGTGTGTGACACACGCACAAACATACTGTTGGAAGGGTATTGACCCTTATTGATTATTGGTTTTGGTATGGGTATTACCAATACCTGTGTCTTGAGTGGACAGGCTGTTGTTTTTGACTGTTGAGAGAGATGACTTCTCAAGGCAGTCTAAAAGAATTCTAGCTCAGGCCAGTTATTTAAAACTCTATTTATTGTAATATAAAATGTAAGGAACAGAAAATAAAAGGAAGACTGGTAAAAAAGTATTTCCTATGTTTATGTAAGGTCCCTATTTTAATAAATTCTATCTATAACCACCCAACCAATCTGGCCCATGAAGGCCTGCTTCTCCCTCAACAGAGTGGAGGCTATCCTCTCTTCCTATTTATCTAAAACCCAAAATGTTTATCTATCTAACCTAATCTAAAATATAAACATATAAACAGAGCGGAGTAAGTCAGGGTTCTCTTTCATGCTGCTCCAATTTGATTTCCAGCTAGTCAGAAATTCCACTGCCTTGTCCACTCAAACAGGTCAGACTTTGCTGTCGCCTATTGGGCAAACACAGGTACTGCACCCAACAATCTCCTCTGGCCTGATAAGATGGTTTTTCAGGATGTGAATTCACCAAGATTTTCCAAATTCACAGAGCCACTCTTTGGACGACCTTCCTTGAACCAGGTCAGCCCAGAAAGAGAGTTGTTGGTCCAACTGTCTTTCCCAAAATTCCTTGGGAAAATTTTCTCCCATCAGTCATCTCTGAGATTCCATTCAGATTTAAAGAAACCCAACTTACTCATCTCTCTTTTATATCATCAATAAATTTTGCTAATTAATCCTATTTCTTAATGAAGTCTTAATTAATTAATTGATATTTACCTACGATATATGTCTATAATATACTATCTATGTATATATAGGTAATTGATTAGTATATCTATATATAATAGGTCTAGGAATATTAATATCTATGAAAATTTATGTATATATATACACATATAGGGTGAATGGTCTACTTGTACATATATAAATATCTGTACATATCTACATATATATATAGAGAGAGACGATATCCATCTATCCATCTATATCTCTCTCTATTGTAAGAGGCAGAGCTAATCATAATCCTTCCTCTGAAATGGCAGGAATATTGTATGGTATAAAAAGTGGTTATAGACATATAGGGAATTATTATGATTACTTTCATAAAAGCATGTTCTAAGTGTGTATTTTGTGAGTGTACTAAGTACAAGGAGTTCTGTAAATATTAGGGAAATAAAGATAAAAAAAGTAAAGTCTTTGTGCTATATTCATCTACTTTGGTCTCAGACTTGACTGCCATTGGAATGTGGTGTTCCAATTAGGTTAGGCTAGTTTTTACTTAAACAGTATTGAGACTTGATTGGTTTAAGAGATGAATAACTCAGATTATTTACTTTCTTATGGATTGACAAAGCAGACAGAAGGAGATCAAGAGGATCTAAGATACTTGACTGGTGAATTTTGATGGGAATTTCATTTAGCTGAATCAACTCAAATGGTTTTCAATTCCTATCCTGAAGAAATATTCTAAGGTTCTATAATAGATAAGGCATTGGACCTAGAATTGGAAATGCTTGAGTTCCATTCTAGCCTCAAATATTTTCTAGCTCAAAAATCTTGAGACTTTAGAGGAATATTTAATAATAAGAAAAGTCTATATGATTTACATATTTTGAATTATCAATAGGAGGCAAAATTGTCATATTTTATAATCAGAATTTATAATTATGTTAGCAGTTTAAAAATAACTAATCACTAGTTTTTAATATCAAAGTATCTAATGGTTTTTAAATGTCAACACTGCCTATCAGAGATTCTCAAATATGGTGAGACAATTCTCCTTAGTGATAAGATAGAGAAATCTTGTACCAGGAATCATTAACCTTTCTTTGGTTCATTAATGATTTTATTATTTTTTTTGCAAGCTGCTTCATCCTTAGGGCAATAACTTTTCCTATGCTAAGGCTTAGATAGATCATAAGTCAAGGAATGGAAACTAGATTTAACATGGAGGGTATTTATTATTGAGAAGATAAACAAATAGTTCACATAAATATATAATTTTAAGATCTACGTTTTCCTCACATGAAATATGTAGTGAAATTTATATAAATAAGGAAATAAACTCTGAGAGTTTAGGTAATTTTGCCCATAATCACACAATGAATATATAATAGATGTAACAGTACACAGTTATCGGGATTAGCATCTGAAGTTTCTGTGTCAGGAATTTCTTTTTTCTACCATTTTCCATAACTGAAAATCAATAGATAACCTGAATACTAAATATCATACTATTAAAAATTAAGAATAAAAGATCAGTTTATTTTTGACAGCTATTGGTGGCGGGTGAATTCTAAAACCAAAAATGGAGGCAATTAAATTTTTAAACAGTAAAATAAATCGCCTTTATTACATGAAATTGAAAACCAGTTTTCCATAAAATTAATGCATCTAAGACAAAAAAGAAAGCAATCGAATAAGAAAAAAAGTACCAAATAAATTTGATATGGTTCTGGTATCTGATACATAGAGACATCTAAGAGTAACATGTAAATAAAAATCTAGTTCCCAAAAAACAAATTGTCCAGAAATATGTATAATAACTGTTCAAATGGATTACAAACAATTAACAAGCATATCAAACAATACTTCAGGTCTCTTATATTCTACACTCGGAAGTTTTTCCCCTATCTTTAAATAATCCTGACATATTTGTCACCTGGAATATGGGTTGCCACTACATCTATCCTCAGGCTTCTAAGGACAAAAATTTTTAATAGTTGTTGTTATCATTCATTTTTTCTTTTTCATATATAACAATAAAGCATGTAACATAACAATAATATAACATGTAATTGTTATAAATATGTAATAAATTATAGTATGTTTATCTAAGAGAAATTCTCACATTAGCTATATTTAAAAAACAGTCAATTAGCTAGACTTATTTAGGTTTTTTTTAAAAATGTATTTATTAAGGTGGTATAGTAAGAACAATTATTATAAAACATTTTCTATAAAAGTCTATTCTACACACTCCTACTGGTATATAGAGAGTCCAGTGGAAAACTTATCTCAATCTTCCAAATCACCTATGTCAAAAAAAGTAACTCGCAGTTCCTGATTACTTTTTTTCTTCCCTTCATGGTAGTAAAGTTGTCTTCATACTTGCCATACTTCATGCTATGTACCCCTTTGTAGAGTCCTGGAGGTTCTTTTTCCTTAGAGAGAGATATATTTTGTCCTTGGATACCAAAGGCAACACTATTTAAACTTTTCTGGAGATGCTTCTATAACTAGATACTAATAATCTTCTTCAAGTTTTCTGACACTCTAATAGTCATAAGGTCCTCTTCTAATTAAAGAGGAAGAGGGAATACTGAGGTGTTCTCCCCCTAACCCCCAAGTAATTCTTTCTTAGGGGCTTGGAGAGAGGAGTCTACTACTAAGCTGCAAGACACTCAAACACCTGAATTCTGAACTGGCTTTTTATATACAAAATATATATATAGTGATATCAATAGCTAGTAGTAGTAGCATTAACAAAGTATTTTACCCTTGGACGTAGATATTATTCTCATTTTACTGTGCAGGGAATATTCCACTTCCTGTTGCCACCTGATCTCCAGCCACCAGGGGAGAAAGAGAGGTCTGTCCATTGGGTGTCTACTGAAGGAAGGTGTCCATCTGTCCCAAAGCAATGACTTACATGAATGCCAGTACAAAGTAACTGCCAACTTGTTGCCATGACTATCTCCTAACCAAAATGTGAAGAAACTCCAATAAAAAGAAGACTAATTTTCTTGTGACTTCAGGACTCCTATCTCCTATTGTACCTAACCATGAAGAAAAGAGGGAGATGAAAGCTAATGGGGAATATGATCTCCTTCTACTTATATTTCTGACTGCACCCTTTTCTGTCTAATGCCCACCCTTTGGAAATAAGAGGAGTATTGAAGTGGAATCTCCTATCTATCTAACTGAGTATTGACTCCCATCTCATATTCCATTTGTCTTCAATCTGATTTTGTCCCCTTTGGGAAAAAGAGCCATGCCTTCCACTCGGTAGTGAATCTCATACCTGGTCATATGGTACACATCCCAGTGATCCTGCACCACTGAATGTCATCATCCAACTCTATTCCCATCTCCCAACAATTGATTCCTCCTGAAACCTCCCATCATAAAGTTTCAACAAAATATCACTCATTCATTCCTCTGGAATTTGTTTCATACATAACAAGCATCCTTTTATCCTAAATGTTTTCTTCTCTCATTCCTTCCATCTACTAGCTATTACTATTGTATTGCCCCCAATGGCTCAGACTCCCTGGTCACTCTAGTACTGGTTACATTTTCACTTATTACCATAGTGCTCAAGACAGTGGAGTTGGATTATTCTGTGCTTCCCATTCCTAGACAGTCTTTCTCTACACCCATTACCCAGTAGCCTCTCTCCTTCTTTGAGGTTCATGCTAACTATAGCTCAGTAAAAATCCTGCCCTTATGCTAGGTGATGTCAACAAAAGTATTGACTCTCCTTTAAAAACCTTAACCCCTCAATTCTTCAACCTATTCAATTCCAATGATCTTTTTCTCCTCACTACCTCAGTCATTCATACACAAAGATGATTATATTATTCATATTACTATAACCGTGCAATATAATACCTCCATGTGCAAGAACTCCAAAATCCCCTTAAATGACCAGTCTACTGACAAGGCAGGACAATCAGCAAAATAAGGGGAATAGAAAGTCAAGAGAGAACAATGTAGAGTCAAAATAATTCACCTAAGGGCAGCTATGTGACTCAGTGAATAGAGAGTCATATGGGAGATCCTGTGCTTAAATTTTGCCTCAGATTCTTATTAGTTATATGACCTTAGGCAAATTACATATCTCTATTTTCATAGTCCTTACCAGTCTTCTGCCCAGGAATTAATACTTCTAAAATGAAAGATAAGGGTTTTAAGAAGAATTTATTCAGCAAAGGGTTAACATGAGGAAAAATAGAGGATGCCAAATGTAGGGGATATGGTCTGGGAGAAGAGTCAAGGGATTTGAAGTCATGATACAGATGAAGAGTAGGATTTTTGTAAGGGAAGGCAGAGGGAGAGTTGAAAAGTCAAACTTCCTCAAATCTGTCGTGGCTTCCCCTCCTCTCTCCATAATCTCAGCTGAGAAAATTACCTCATATTTTACAAGAAAAAAATCAGTCATTCACTGTGGGTTCTCCTCCTTTCTTCTTCATCTACTCAGACACCTTCCACTACCACTTTCTCTTTTACCCCTGTCTTACATGATGAAGTAGCTTTAACAAAGCTAACTTCTTTATCAACTTAAGTGATTAGTTCCATCCTATTCCCTTTAACAGATTATTCCCTCTGTCATTTCCACTCTTTCCTTATTTTTTTTATCTCTCCTTGTCTAATGACTCCTTCCCTACTGTCTACAAACATATCCATGTCATCTCCATCCTGAAAATAAGTCCTCATGTGACCCTTTCATACTCATTAACTATGGTTCTCTTTTCTGCCCCTTTTGGCTAAACCCCTTAAAAAGTCACCTGTAACAGGAGCTTTCACTTTTTCTCCCCTCAATCTCAATTTAACCCCTTATAATCTGACTCCCAGTCTTAACATTCTAGCAAAATTCCTCTCTCCAAAGATCTCTTTTATGATGTAAAATGATCTCATATTTGTCAAATTCAATGACCTTTTCTCAGTCTTCATTAGCTTAATACCTATATGAAGGCTTTGATATTATTGATCATTTCTGTCCTTGATGCTTTTTTTCTCTCTAGGTTTTTGAACAATACTTTCCCCTGGTTCTTCACCTACTTATCAGAAGACTTCTTCCCACTCTCCTTTCCTGGATCCTCATCTGAGTAGTATACTTTAACTTTGTTTTTCCCACATGGTCCTGTCCTAGGCCTTTTTCTCTTCTCCCTCTGTACCACTTTTATCATCTCATGTGGATTTAATTACCATCCCTTTGCTGATCATTCCAAAGTCTACCTATCCAAATGAAATTTCTCTGCTGACCTCCAATTTTGAATCTCCAAATTCTTTAAGATATGATTTTTAAGACTGGATATTCAAAAGACATCTTAAACTCAATATATACAAAACAAAACAAGATAAACCTTTCCCTAAACTCTCTTTTCTTCCTAACTTTTCTGTTACTTGCTGGGGGCAGCACCATCTTTCCAATTCCTCAAGTTCTAAACTTAGATGTCCTTTCTCTTACTTCCCTCATCCAACCTGTTACTAAGGTCTGTTGATTTCACCTTTTTAACATCTCTCTAATACAACCCCTTCTCTCCTTTGGCATTTCTAATACCCTGGTATAGGTCATACCTTCTCCTGGAAAATTCTGATAGCTTACTAGTATGCGTGTTTACCTCAAATCTCTCTTCACTCCAATCTATCCTCCATTTTGCCACCAAATTAATTTTCCTAAAACATAGATTGGGCCAAGTCTTCCTCCTAGTTAGTTGCTCCTAATACCCTCCAACAGAAAATACAAAATTGTCTATTTGGCATTCAAAGCCCTTCATAAACTAGCTCCCTCTACCCTTCCTGTCTTTTCATGGGTTACACTCCAGATAAGTAATAACATTGGACACCTTACTGTTCTAGGAATAATCCATCTTTCAGTTCTTGACACTTTCTCTGAAAGAATATAATGCTAGGAATACTATGACAACTCTTCTTTGGCTACTGCCTTTCCTGACTTCCTTTGGGTCCCAAATAAAATCCTTTCTACTACAAAAAGCCTTTCTTAATCTCTCCTAATTTTTATTCTTTCCTTCAATTATTTCTTATTTATCCCATATCTAGCTTGTTTTTGCATATCTGTTTGCTTATTTTCTCCTCTGTTATATTGCGAGCTCCTTGAAGACAGGTCTTGTCTTTTCCCTCGTCTTGTATCCTCAGCATTTAATACAGTGCTTAGCATAAATTAGATTGTTAATAAATGTTTATTGACTGACAGATTAGGAAAACTCAGGTAGGCAGAATTTAAGCAAATTTACCGAAGTTCACATAGCTATTTAATGTCTAAAGCTGAATTTCAACACAATTAAATGAATTCATGAGTCCATACCTTGTCTTCTATCTACCTAGCTGCATCTCTAAAATTACAATACAATAATATAAGAAAACAAAATGCAGTTTTGAAAAACAAAAGAGCAAGAAAAAAAAACAATTGATACCCATCAAGTACATAAGGTGTGTTATACCTTCTACTTCTATGCAGTTGTTAAAATTTAGACAAGTGACTGGGATTTTACTCAACCCAGTCTAGGCAATGATCTTCTCAGGTTCAGAGAGCAAGTTGGCTACTCTCTGTCCTAGGCCAGTAGATAACCACTTTGACTCCATTTAAACAGTAACAGGTTTATTATAAGTTGTTGATTAGGGTAAGGTAAGGCATGTGGACTGAGCATTCCCTACTATTGATAAATACTACCTTTTCCCCACCTTCTGACTCTGCAAAGAGTCGCTTCTTCCCTCAGCAGAGCTGAGGCTATTCTTACTCCTTCAGTGTCTCAGTTTTCCCCATCTAATATGACTCAACTAGGCTAAGACCACATTGATTATAGTCTCTAAAGAAAGTCACAGATTGTAGTGGAATCAGCAACAGGTGCCAGACATGACCTAGTCACCTAGGAGAAGCTAACCCCCACCAAGGCAACTGAGCAGTTCAGGTCACTGTCGCTGGTCATTCCTGCTTGAGACTTCTCCATATGTTGTATCAGAGTATAGAACCAAAAAGATATTCAGGAACTGTGGGAAGCCAATAAGAGAATAGATAAAAATCTAAGACTCCTCTTTTGACCCCTTTTGTGATCCTTGTGATTTCTTCTTGAAAAGTATTATGGCCTTACTGAAAAGCTTTAAGTTCCTATCAAACCTGAATTTAAAGGGTTAACATTGTTAACACAGCAAGGAATGCTGCTGCCTGTTATAGCTAAGGCCAAGATACTCCCCAACTTGGCTTTCTGATAAGAACCTAGTAAAAATTCAGCCTTGGCCTTGGTCTATTCTGAAGCCAATATTTTGTGTTTTGATGTGACATAATTTGTAACTTCTGCGCATCTGCAAAGTTTCCGGGGGGGAGGGGTTCTTTTGTGTGAAATGAGTCTTGAAATATATATAATAAACTCCATGCTCCTGGAGCCAGAGCTGGAAGCATGAAGTAAAAGACATTTCCCTTGTCCTGTCCTTATTTCCTTATCAACTAAACTGTCATCAGATTATCAGAGATGATAAAGAGATCTCCACAATTTGCGCCTGAACAGGTACCTTGGATCGCTGGATTCAGGTAAATATTTGCCCTCCCCCTCAGACAACTCCCAAATTACGACAGTTTAGTTTCTGTCCGAAGAAGGGCAAGAAATCCAGAGTTTTCAGAACTCTCCCCTTAAGGGAAGACACTAGAAGTAAAAGAATAGATTAACAGGATGGGACACAGTGAATCAAAGGAAAGAACTCTTTTAATTGATATAACTAAGCACATCCTCAGAAAATGGGGAGTAAAAGTTAGTAAAGAACAGCTCACTAAATTTCTTGATCTTATTCAAAATTGTAACCCGATTCCCTTAGAATTCTGGCAAAAAGTTGGCAATAATTTAAAAAATTATTATACTGAGCACGGATCAGAACAAATGTCAGAAAAAATTTCATCGGCTGCTGAAAAAACAACTTTGTTATCTGGTCAGAATGAAGAGAATGAAATCTTTAAGGTTTCAGTGTTAGAATCAGAGGAGGAGGAAAAAGCTCATAGTAAATCAAAACGAAGCTTTAAAATTCGAATGAAAAAGTCACTAGCAGACCTTCCCCCACCTAAAAACCTCTCTTCAAAAGAGGAAAGAGAGATAAAAGCAGAGGAGCCTCTGCCGCTTGAAGCTCCAACTCTGCAGCTACAACCCCCGAATATAGGGTTTAAAGGAGCCCTAAAAAATGCTCGAAAGGATGGAGACATGTCATTCTGTTTCCCAGTTATTTTTAGAGCAGATGAATTGGATGATGATGAAGAAGTAGCTCCTACATGGGAGCCTCTTCCCTACAAAGTGTTAAAAGAAATTAAAACAGCTTGTGCTTCATATGGTCCTGCTTCTCCATACACTTTAAATTTGGTGGAAACTTTGGGGACAATTTGGATGACCCCCTTTGATTGGATTCAGACCTCAAAATATTCCCTTGCTGCAGGGGACTACCTCTTTTGGAAATCAGAATTTGATGAATTGGCAAAACAGAAGGCAGCCATTAATAAGAAACAGGGCATCAGAGTTACTAAAGAAATGTTACTTGGAATAGATGAATGGGAATTACATGCTGATCAGATTAATTTACCTAGAGAAGCTCTAATTCAGTGTACAAAGTGTGCCTTGGAGGCATGGAAAAGGGTCCCAGCAACTAAGAAACTGTCCACAGGTTTGGCTGAGATTAGACAAGGCCCAGAGGAAATATATACAGAATTTATAAAAAGATTAAATCAGGAGGTAAAAAAATATACAAATGATGAATACTCAACTCAGATAATGGTCAGAAAGTTTGCCTATGACAATGCCAATAATATGTGTCAGAGCATGCTTCAAAATGTTAAAGAATCTGGGACTATTAGTGACTATGTGAAAGCTTGTGAGGACTTTACTCCAGCATATATGCAGGGTATAGTCATCGCAGCGGCCCTGAAAGGAAAAACATATTCTGAAATGATTAAGGGCTCAAAGGCTGTAAAAGGCTCTTGTTCCAATGCCCCTAACTCTTTGTGTCCCAGATGTGAGAAAGGTTACCACTGGAGGAAAAGCTGTAATTCCAAATTCCATCGAAATGGTTACAGATTACCTGATAAGAGATTTCAGGGAAGATGGAAAGGAGGCCAACTACCAGCCCGACCAATGACTAAATTTAACCCAAGAATTCATCCTAGTTTAGCCAGTTCCTTGCTAGAGTTAATCAATTTTCTGAATAATAAACTTTCTTTTTTCTCCAGATTTCTTTAGCCACATAAGATGTGATTTATTGATCTTTGATAGGATGTCTTATATTTGTTAGAGTATGCTTGAGATGCCCGGGAAATATGTCCTTGATCAGTCTGTGTGTCTATATGTTGTGTCTATGTGTCTCTGATCAATTTGAATCTTAAGTTTTATTGTTGTGTTTGTCTGTGATCACAATGGAATTTTGAAGAAAATAAATCTCTTTCTCATTCGTTCCGGAGGAATGGGAAAGACAGACAGAGGAGTTTGAGAAATTCAGAAAAATAACATCTCTAATGGATTTCTGAGTGTCTTAAACTCTAAAAGAATTTAATTGATTAAAAGAAATCATATTCTCTGCTCTCATTAAGGCGAGAATCAACAAGATAATTTGTCTACATTTCTTCTTCCATTTCTTACTGGCCATAAGAAAGGGAACAAAGAAATCATAAGACAATAACAGGGGACAGATTTGATCCCACCACCAAATTATATCAACAGGTTAAATATTAAGATGTATATTTAATCAAATTTACCAAGGATTCGAAATGCAATCTAAGAAAAAAAATTTATTCAGACAGAAAAAGCAATGATTCTGAACGGTGTACTGAGGTACAGAAGTGCAATTTAAAACTTTTTTAGCTAATCAGAATCATCAGTTCACCTAAATGCTTAACTGAGAGTGGTAAAAACTTTTTGGACTGCCACAAGTTTAATCTACTATTAATTACACTGATGTTAGTGAAAATCTTAATTTATAAATTATTAAAACAATATGATTTTGTAATTAGACCCCTTTAATCAGAAAATGATTCATGAGAAAATTTTAAGCCAAAATTGGATCATCCATGCTGCCTCAGTTTAGCAAGAAATAATTTTGGAAAGTCAAAAAATATAGCTCCTTTTTCTCAAAATTCACAGCCCTTTCTCTAATTCATTAGGATACATGTTTGCTAAGAATTTGAATAGATACTGATGGTAAAGTATAAATCTATTGACTACCAGTTAGAAAATGGAATTTCAGTTAATTTTAAATATGCACAAACTTTATATTGAAGAACTTATCTATTAAGACTTGCAGTGTGTAAAATATGGATTAAAATAATCAAATTTGCCAAAAATGCTTATCAAACTGAATTTGAGGATTGCAAATGATAAGTGCAAATTATATAAGGATACTAGTTCATGATTTAAAAGAAATATTTAATCAGGTATGTAGATTTGTCCTAAGGTATGGAAAAGCCAGGCTACAGGTTTTATTCTTTTTTAAGCAGAGGTCTGAAAGAATAACTGGTATATGTAGGAAACCTTGTTAAGAAGTTTTAATCAAGGATAATTTGGAAATAGTGAAGTTTAAATTAATATTCATCTGGAAGTGATAAATCATCAAGGTTTTAAAATAATGAGGCAAATTTTATAAATGCAGTAACTAAAGAGTTAAAGAGCACAGCAGCTTGAAAAGCGGCTGCAGCCTTGGACATGTTTCAAAAATAATTTAACCCCTTCTACATATAGGAGGGAGAGTCTCTAACTATAAATATTTTCAGCAACAATTTTTACTAACTCAAACTCAGTAAAGTGAAACAATTAGTAAGAAGCTAATGTTAATTTTGTAACTTTCAGAAATCTGGTTCAGCTTAAGTAGTCATCTCTATTTCAAATAATATTAGAAAATGCAATAATAATTATTGTGACAACTTAAATTTATGCTTTAAGTTACTAGATCCTAGTCAAATTATGTCTCCTATGTTCACTATTTCACTTGTATTTAAAGGTTAATTGAATTGATTGTATTCTCATAATATTTGTGATTTGTAGTAATATATTCAAATCCAGAATGTACAATTATAACAAAACGCAGAACCCTCATAATAATTTGATATCATTGTTAATATGTACTTGATTGTGATGGCATTAATATTATCATAATATCTTTTACTTTGTAGTGATGTTGATGCAATAATAACTAATTAACAAATTTCTCAATATTATAACAGTGTAATTGAAGAATGCATTTAAATAGAAATATTGATCATCTCAATAATCATAAACTACCTGAAATAAGACTATTATTTGTAAAAGTAAGAATATTCTAAGGTACCTGGTTGAAAATTTTGAAGTTTTAAAATCAATAACCTTTGAAGAGTAATTTTGTATCAAGATCAAAACATATAAATCTTACAAGTACAATCATTTAGTCAGAGGATAAAAAAAAAAAAAAAAAAAAAAAAACTACTACAGAAAAAAGGAATTTTCCTTACTTTTAAAAACTTAGAACTTCTAACAAACTTATTAACTCCTTCCTTACAATAAATTTAGAACTTAAAGGGGTAATTAGCAGTCTCATTGAATTTTGAGGTTATGTGGACAATAATTTTGCAAACAACGCTGATACAAATATTGGGTTTTAACAAAATTGTTATTGAATGTTATCAAAACATGTACTTTACTTTGTGAAAACTGAAACCACATGTTCAAATGTAAGCTATGTGTAAAAGCTATTTGTTAAAAATTGATCATGTCTATTTACAATAATATATGATTGGTATTATGAACTAAAAGTTTAAAGTAAACTGACTATTTCAATAAATTAAGAGAATAACCAGCCCCTGCCTTAACCCTCTCTATTCAAGATAACATTGATGAAAACTTAATTCCAAGCAAAGTTGTTCACTCTTTTCTATATTACAGAAAAGAATTACTAGATAATTTATTCATTGAGAAATTATTGAAAAAGAAAATTTGTTTATCATATTTTGTAACATTATAATTTTTCATTGGGTATGTAAATCTTGGAAAACTTTCAAATGCTATTGGTAACAATTACTATTTAAGGTAAAAGTCATTGGATTTACAACTGATATTACTCATTTATGGATTATTGATTTGGATTCACCATTCAAAAGAAAGATATCATTGATAAATAATCCTTGACTCTTACCTCAAGTCAAACAATATTATACTCCCTTCCCTCCTTTTGCCATATTCAAAGCAAAGTAACATAATAATTGAAGCCCCAGAAATTTGAATATGTAAAGCAAGCCAATATGTTCCATTGTTTACTAAAGAAACTGTACCCATCCCAAGTGTTGTTTCAATGAAAGTTAGTTTGAATCTCTTGTACATTAATTTATTTGTCTAATTTCTGACCATCAATTGGAATAGCTAATTACAGATACGAAGAAACAAATAATACCCCATAATTATAATATGGGGATCAAGGTTTTGTTTTATTCATACAGGAAATGGATCTGAGTTTTGGGTGAAAGACATTTCACTAAGTCTAAACTATGTATATAATTTTGAATTTTAAAACACTTTTTTTACTTAAAAACATTGTATTTTTCCCTGAATTTTTGGTTTTCTTATTGTTTTTCCTTTTGTTTTCTTATAGAGTAATTGACTTTTTCCCTTTTTCTCATTTTTTGTACTTGAAGTACATAAAATCAATGTTAATCCTTTTTGATTTCACAGTAATATAATTTTAATATTAAAACATACCCACAAAGCCTTAAGTCTATGGAAACCTGCCACGAATTGGTAAATATTATGAGACTATAATTAATGATTCTGTCTGATTCTAGGAGAAGGGAACAAAAGAGCCACAAGGTTAAGGAGACCACCCAGTCCAATGGGATTGGTGAGAAACTGCACAATGCCTAGCACCACAAGGTCAAAAAAGATCATACTAATCCAAGAAGGATTGACAAAACTTTCTCATGCCAATACTGAAGGACTTAAACTTAGCGACTGGGTTCAGGGTTGCAGCTTTTCTGACATATGTTAGAGGCTGGACTTCCTTGAGCTTCATCCTAGTTAAGTACCAAAGATTGGCCATCATCCTGGCTCAAGTGCAGGCAAATCAGACCAGGAAAAGACACTTCCCTTTCTCACAAAAAATTTGGTCCTTTTCTTTCTCTTATAAGTGTGGTAACTTTCTATAGTCCTGGCTTCTAAATGGGTAATTGCACCATTGCTTAAATCACTTTACTTGGGCCTTGATACAAGGACCTGCTATAAGTTTAATTTTTCCTACATTTTTGCACATAAGACTTTGATATTTTACATCTCATTCACAACTTATTTTTTTTCTCTATTTTCTTTGGATTTTTAAATTTTTTTAAATTTCTTTTGACAATTGATTCACACAACTCCAAAACTCAGCCATGTATCCTTAACTGATCTGGATGTTTGCCTTAACCCTCTTTAGAAGAGAATGTATGATCTATAATCTATAATATAAAGTTTAAATTCTTTTGAGAGTAATTTCAGGATAAGAATTTGCCACCTCCCCAGAATCCAGACGATGAACCTGTTTGAAAGAAGATACTATGAAGATGCCTGCAGAGACCTACACTGCATCAAGAAGATCCAAAATGAACTTTGGGGTGCAGTTGCTTGAACTATGGGGAATTGAATGCATTTGTTTTAAATGTACACTCTTGTGCCAAAGGGGACTGCCCCCTAATTGGCTTTTTGTCAATGCGCCTAGCAATCATTGGATCATTGTTTTTGTCCTCTTTTCTTTTCATCCCCAAATTTGTGTAACTTAAAAGTTTCCCTTGGCCCTCATAAGAGAAATTCACACAGCCCAACAGGTGGATGCCCTTTTCAATTTAAAAGAAAAGGGAGAATATGTGGGAAGCCAATAAGAGAATAGATAAAAATCTGAGACTCCTCTTTTGACCCCTTTTGTGATCCTTGTGATTTCTTCTTGAAAAGTATTATGGCCTTACTGAAAAGCTTTAAGTTCCTATCAAACCTGAATTTAAAGGGTTAACATTGTTAACACAGCAAGGAATGCTGCTGCCTGTTATAGCTAAGGCCAAGATACTCCCCAACTTGGCTTTCTGATAAGAACCTAGTAAAAATTCAGCCTTGGCCTTGGTCTATTCTGAAGCCAATATTTTGTGTTTTGATGTGACATAATTTGTAACTTCTGCGCATCTGCAAAGTTTCCGGGGGGGGGGGGGTTCTTTTGTGTGAAATGAGTCTTGAAATATATATAATAAACTCCATGCTCCTGGAGCCAGAGCTGGAAGCATGAAGTAAAAGACATTTCCCTTGTCCTGTCCTTATTTCCTTATCAACTAAACTGTCATCAGATTATCAGAGATGATAAAGAGATCTCCACAAGGAACTGGCTGTTTTCTCACAGGAACAGGTTGCAGTTCAATATTGGGAGAGAGCTTGCTTTTGGAGGCGTTTTCTTCTCCAGAGTCCAAACCCAAATCCTCAATGGCAGTTACCTCCTTCCAAATTCTCCCCCAGGATTCTGAGAGCTTCTCCTGTACTTCTTGGTTTCCTTCATTCCATCAACTCTGTATCTCCACTCTGGTTCATTTCCCTCTTCCCAAATTCCCAAATACCTATCTATCACAGTACAAAATGTTATATCAAACTAATGTTTAGGTCTAATGCATAAAATATCAATAAGTAAATAACAGTGAGACATGACTAATTTTTAACATAGAACAATATGTTTGCCATCTATCCTCTCTCTACATATATTCCAAATATTTATTTTATATAAGTTTTAATGATGGTCTCAAGCTCTGTTTAGTCACTGACCATTTCTCACAGTGGCCCCAAAAAACCCCAATCACCCAAGCCAATTTCATATGAGGAATGAGGGCTCAGAATGAGATGAGTTATATTAAGAAGAAACAAGAATCAAATGACTTTGAAATAACTGAAATATTGACTCTGGTTTTCCCTTTCACAGAACAGAGAATCAGTAACTCAATACTCTGGATACAAAGTGAAGAAAACTGTACTTTTTATTTCTTCATGAATACTTCACAATAATAATATGACAGGGTGATGGGCAACTGATATACTAGGAATTACCTGACACATAATCCTTTTTTTTTAACACAGTGACATGTAATTAACCAGATTTGCATTTGGCAAAACTACCTATGATGAGGGAATGTTAAATGCAGTTTTATAAGGAAAGAAAAAGCCTATCTACCCTAAAAATGGAGCACAGAGAAATTTAGCTGCATCTTAACTTACCCTCTGTGAAGCCTTGAAGAGAAAAGACTAAAGAGATATCTTTTTTGTCCCTCTGTCTTTTAACAGTTTTCTCCCATGTCGGGAATGCAGTCCTTCCTCATTTTCTTCTCTTAGAATCTTTAGTTTCCTTTAAAACTCAACTTGAACTTTAAATAGTGCAGGAGGCATTTTTACTTAGCCCAGCTATAGGTACTTTCCTCTTTCCAAATTACTATCTATCTATCTATCTATCTATCTATCTATCTATCTATCTATCTATCTATCTATCTTTCTGTCTATCTGTCTATCTGCCTATCTAGCTATTCTTCCACTTATTTATTTTACATCAGACACAAACTTCAATAACTTTTCTTCAAGAGACCATAGATCAAGATACTTAATATTTATATGTATATCAAGAAAAGAGAAAGAAAATGAGAGTTGAATAACTGCTTATGAAAAAGAGGTTTCCTCAACTGATTAATTAAATTATATTTGATGAAATGAGGTTGGGACATGAAGCTAACTGATTAAGGAGAAAGAGGTTGACATTTTAGTAATTAATAAATAAATATTCAAATGTATTCCTGGATTGCCTCAGGATCCTGGGAGCAACGAGAATGAATATGATAATGAGTCAAGTTGTAGGATGAAGGGTGATCACATTTTATAAACTGCATATAAGTGTGGACAACTAGAAAACAAACACACACGACATATACACACATATAAATGTACATATATACTTATATATGCTTATATAAACATGTGTATGTATGCATACGTATACCAAATATATACATATGCATAAATATATGCCTGTACAATATAAATATACACATATACATATACATTTGTATTTTTTGTCCATGTTTAGTTACTCTGCCACGTAGTTGCCTCAGTATTAGTTAATTAAAATTACTAATAATTATTATTTATAGGAAATTTTATATTATTTTTGACAATTTCATGTAAAAAAGTTTCCAAAATTTTTAAAAGAATTTTGAGTATCATATTTTCTACCTTCCTCCATTCCCCACCTATCGATGATATGGTAAGCAGTCTGATATAGATTTTACACATGATATCACGTAAAATTTAAAAAAAACATTTAATCTTTCTGTGGAAGGAAACTCAAAAAAATTAAGAAAGAAAATGAAAAATATTTGTTTTGGTCTGGATTCAGACTCCATCAATACTTTCTTCCAGAAGAAGATAACATTTTTATCACAAGTCTTTCAGAATTATTTTGGATCATTATATTACAGAGTATAGCTAATTTCATTTGTTAGGGACTTTATTTTTTACGAAAAGTTGTTCCTCTTAGAATATTGCTGCCACTCTATACAATGTTTTCCTGGATTTGCTTATTTTACTTTATTTCAGTTCATATGTGTCTTCCCAGGTTTTTCTGAGCTCCTCCTGCTTGATATTTCTTACAGCACAATAATATCCCATTTCGATTATATTTTTTAGCTTGCTCAGCCATTCCTCAATTGATGGGTAGCCCCTAACTTTCCAAATTTTTGCTTCCACAAAAAAAGCTGCTTTAAATATTTTTGCGTGTAGAAGTCCTTCTCCTTTTTGCTTTCTATCTCTTTGGGATATAAACCTTGTTAGGGTATTTATCTTTGGGCATCAATCCGAAATGCTCTCCAGAATGGTTGGATCGGTTTACAACTCCCCCAACAACATATTAGTGTCTCAATTTTCCCATATCTATTCCAACTTTTGTTATTTTCCATTTCTGTCATAATAGATAATGTGATAGGTATAGGATGGTACCTCAGAGTGGTTTTAATTTGTAATTCTCTAACAGTGATTTAGAGGATTTTTCACATGACTATTGTTATATTGAATCTCTGGGAGCTTGAAGTTCGCTTTTGATTGACAGATAAGTCAGTTGGATAGAATGTTCCCAGAGAGGCATACGGACTCAGGAGAGAGCAGTTGAGAACCCTGACAGAGGTTCTGGGGTCTTTTACCTGTCCCTGAGGCTAGAGATCAGTGTGGATCCTGGTCTTTGGAGATAGAGACTTGCAAACACTACCCTGCAAGCTTCTCCTGTGTTTCCTGTACCATTATCAACTTGTACTTGACCACCTCTGTGTCTACTGCCCCTCGATATTAGGAGTTTCACCATCTTAGTTATCTAGGTTTCCCAGGGCCCGGGAGGGATCTGGGAAGCGGGCAGGAGAAGAAGAAGAAGAGGGTGGAAAGGGTGGATATCTCAACTAATAAGGCTTAAGATCTACTGAAGAAGAAGCTGAAGATTTCACAGCAGTTTGCCTACTCTGGTTAGCCCTGGCCAGGCTGTACCAGAGAGAAGCTATCATCTTGATTCCTTCATTTGCCTGCAGTTAGAGATTCATTAGTGTCAATTTAAAGTAGGGTCTTCCCTTTACCTCTATCCCACACCATTATCCTTCTTACCAAATATATTTAAAGTTTAAAGTACCTTCCTGAATTGGTTTCCAAAGCTTATTTGGAAAGGGAGTTACGTAGTCAGGTTACCAACGTTACCTCAGCTGAAGAGCCCAATAATTAATATCAATTAAACCCAGGTGGGTCCTGAAGGGATAAACCACTTTGACCTAAAGGATCCTACCTGGGCAACTGTTATAAAGGAGAAGTGCCATCCTATCATCTCTCTGTACTCCAACTTCATATACATCAAAAGATAGTAGTGACCTCCTATAATATAACACTATAGAGTTTTAATTACTTTGTCTAAGAATTAACAGTTCTTATTCTTTGATCATTTATCAACTGGAAATGATTCGTATTCTTATACATTCAACTAATTTCTCTATGTATTTGAAAAATGAAGCCTTTATTAGAAAGACTCACAAAAAATTTTCACCATTATGATTATTGTGTATTGTTCTCTATACTGTTCCCCCAAATGTATCTTTTCTCCCTCCTTCTGTCCATCCTCAAAAGTGTTTAGCATTTGACCACCACATCTCCCAATTTGTCCTTTTTTATCAACTTCTCCCCCAATTCTTGTCCCTTTCTCTTCCTACTTTCTGTAGGGTAAGACAAGTTTCCATACCCAATTGTGTATGGCCTTCCCTCTTTTGGCCAATTCCAATGGGAGAAAGAGTTCAAGTGCTCTCCTCCCTACATCCCTCATCTTCTCCTCCACTGTAAAAGCTTTCATGCCTCTTTTATGTGAGATATTTAGCCCATTCAATTTCTCCATCCCTCTTCTAACAGTGCACTCATGTTTCTCACCTCTTAATTTTATTTTTTTAGATATCTCATATTCAACTGACATTTTTATCATGTATACTACTTCTAACTTCCCTAATAATGATAAAGTTCTTAGGAGTTATAAGAAACATCTCCCCACATAGGTATATAAACAGTTCAATCTTGTTGAATATCTTTTTTTATTTCTCTTTCCTATTTACCTTTTTATTATTTTCTTAAGTTTTGTACTTGAAAGTCAAATCAAATTTCCATTCAGTTCCAGTCTTTTTCATCACTAATGTTTGAAAGTCCTCTATTTCATTGAATACTCATTTTTTAACTCTAAAAGATTATTCTCAGTTTTGCTGGGTAACTGATTCTTCATTGAAGTCCTAGCTCTGGAATAAATCTTATGTTATCCTAACTGTGGTCCCATGATTATTTAATTGTTTCTTTTTGGCTTATTGCAATATTTTCTCTACGACCCTAGGATTCTGGGATTTGGTTATAATATCCCTGGGAGTTAACTTTTTGATATGTCTTTCAGGAGGTAATCAGTGGATTTTTCCATTTCTATTTTACTCTCTGGTTCTAGAACATCAGAGCAGTTTTCCTTGGTTATTTCTTGAATGATGATGTCTTAACTCTTTTTTTTATCAAGGCTTTCAGATAATCCAATAACTCTTAAATTATTTCTCCTGCATTTATATACTAAGGTGTCAAGCAGTAGGTTGACATAGGCTAAAGGGTGACTGCCTCATTAGGCTATACCTGAGAGTGGTCAATATTTAAACTTTCTTCATCTAAATATTTAAGCATACTGATGGAACACATTGAAAGGAGTATAATAAATCTTGTGATAGAAAAGAAACAAGTAATCCTTCTGGGCAAAGTTCTGACTTTATTTGGTGGACAAAGCAAACAAGTTAGAGGTCTGCAGATGGAGCCAGCATTTTACATTCTTTTATAGTTTCATGTCTATCCAAACAGTCAATCTCTAATCCCTATATCTGAGAAATCCTCAACTCTCATTAGGGTGGCCACTCCTTTGCATGAGTAAATTTGATATAAAGAATGATGTGTAATCACACACTTATGTTTAATGTGATAAGATGCTTATACTAACACACATTTAAAACTCTTACTCAAGTGCTACCCTGGGACTATATTTTTTAAACCCTTACCTGACATCTATGAATTAATACTGTGTATTGGTTCCAAGGCAGAAGAGAGGTAAGGGCTAGGCAATGGGGGTTAAGTGACTTGCCCAGAATCACACAGCTAGGAAGTATCTGAGGCCAAATTTGAACCTAGGACCTCCCATCTCTAGGCCTGGCTTTCAATCCACTGAAACATCCAGCTGCCCCTAGGACTACATTATTAATCTAGTTACATACACAGACTCTAGTCTGGGACTATACTCTTATTACAAATCACACCATTACATCTTACAACTCTAATATGGCATTCTAAACACACCCAATGCATTGAGTAAGGCAATGATTTTTTCATTTTTTCCTTTACACTTATTGAAAGATCAGGAATCTTTATTTTAAAAAGCCATCAAAAATTCACTGAACTACAACTATGTGAAAAATACTATAATTGACACTCCAAGAAATCCAAGATATATAACATATATTACACCTAAATATATCTTTTTAAAATTTGACATTTTCGTATACTTAATTTTTTTGAAGTAAGACATGCTCATAACCTTTTTTTTTTAAACCCTTGTACTTCGGTGTATTGTCTCATAGGTGGAAGATTGGTAAGGGTGGGCAATGGGGGTCAAGTGACTTGGCCAGGGTCACACAGCTGGGAAGTGGCTGAGGCCGGGTTTGAACCTAGGACCTCCTGTCTCTAGGCCTGACTCTCACTCCACTGAGCTACCCAGCTGCCCCTATGCTCATAACCTTTTAAATTTGATTCAGGGTAATGAACCTGCTCTTATGGCTCTAGACAACATAGACTATAATGAAGTTTGTAAATTGATATCATAGTATCTTAGACTTCAATCCCAAGATCTTGTGATTAAGCAGAATCAAATTCAATGGATTTTCAACAGAGCAACTCCATTACTGCCACCAAAAGAGCTTTCCTCTAAGAATTTTCGCTGGGAAATAAGAAATTAACAGAAATGGGTTTATGTAAAAATCAATTTAGACCACTTTGAACATCATGTCAGATTTTATTAGACATTTGTAAAGTGGTCTAGATAAACAAGATAAAAAACACTTAATGTTAAATGGAAATATCACTTAATGTTAAATGGAAATATCACTAGATCCACAAATTTGATGTAATATTAGAAATTAAAAGGCTGATTCCATTTCATTATTTCCAAAAGTCCTTATGTAATTACTCTTTCCTTTAAAAACATCATGGGGTCATAAGGCTTGGTCATTAAGTAGCATAAGAACTGCATAACTAAACAAAAAAGAATATACCTAAGATAGCCTATGGTATAAGTTCTCTTAAAATTATACTCACTAATTGTAATTTCAGCTAAATATTTAATAAGAATATTAATGTAAAATAGCATTTTAATATATAGAAAAACATTTTAATTTCCAGGGAACTAGTTAATTATTCATTCATAACATTAAGTAAAAATAAATTCACTAAAATCAATTTTTAAGCATCTACTGTGTGCACAATATCATATTGGGTACTGGGAGAGACATATGCCCTTTGCTTTCCTTTTCTTTGCTGTCCTATCTTTTGCTTTTATTGACTTAGAATTTAAGAGGGATGGGAAGAGAAGAAAGAAAGACATAAACATTTATATAGCACCTACTATGTGCCAAGTATTGGGCTAAGTGCTTTAAAAGTGGGATAAAACAAAACAGAAAAGAATACACAACTTGAACTCATGAAGATTTTAGTTCAATGACTTGTACTACCTAGGCAAGTCACTGTCAACTCAGTTTTCTCTTCTGTAAACTGATGGATAATTACAGCACCTATTTCATAGTATTGTTGTAAGTAAGGATTGAGCAAATCATCCTTAAAACACTGTTAATGATTAACTATTATGGTTTTTGGTATTAAAACATACTATATTTAAATATCTGATGCATGTAAATTAAATATATGATAGCAGATGGAAATATTAAATTGTCAATAGAAATGTAGACAAGTCTTGGAATGATGTTCTTCAACTGACATAACAGTAATTATATGACCAAGGTTAAATCACTTAATATCTCTTTAACACAAAAAGATAAATTACTCTAGTGCAAAAAGAGTTTTGATAAAAAGAGATACCATCCCATGCTGATGAAGTCAGGTCTGATTTGATTTTTTAAAAGAAATTCTATAAATAGCCTATGTTTAGAAATGAAGAAACAGGCACAGAGAATTTCAGTGAGGAAACAGGTATTAGAAAAGTAGAGAGCTAGCAAGACCCTATAATGATAGATCTTCCCATTATAAAACACTGTCTCCCCAAGAAACTGCTTTTAATATTCCATTCCAATGTAAGCTTCTTCTGAGTACATTGTTTATTCTTAATATTTGTATGCCTGACAAAGCAATATACCTGACACAGAGTTATATTATTTTTTTAATTAAATTTAAAAAAAAACCCTTTTACTGAAAAACCAATAGATGGAAAGTATCGCTTTTTTGCAGTGTGAGAGCAGGAAAATCAATCAATAAACATTTATTAATAACCTACAATGTGCCAGGCTCTGTGCTATTTCAAAATTTAATACTATTTTTTGTCAATTACATGTGAAAACAATTTTAACAAAAGGCTTTTTTATTTTGAATTCCAAATTATCTTTTATCCCTTCCCTCCTCTTCTTTGAGAATGCAAGCAGTTAACATTGATCATACATGTGCAGTAACGAAACATATATTTCCATATTAACCAGATTGTAATAAACAGAAAAAACAAATATCATCTGCATGCATCCTCCACCAGTTCTTTCTATGCAAATGGATAGCATTTTCCATCTTAAATCTTGCAGAATTTTCTCAGAAAATTTTATTGTTCAAAATAGCTAAGATGCTCACAGTTAATCCTTAAATAATTTGTTTTTACTATGAAAATTGTTGTACTGTAAATTTGCTATGTAAATTTTTTATTTTAAAATTTTAATTTACAATAAAATTACAACAAAAAAATTTTAACAAAATTGCTTTACTGTGTAAAATGTACTCCTAGTTCTCCTCACTTCACTTTGTATCAGTTCATATAATCTCTCCAGGTTTTTTATGAACATCTTGCTTATTATTCCTTATGGCACATTAATACTCAATTACCACAATTTGTTCAGCTATTTTCTAATTGATGGACATCCTCTTGATTTCCAATTCTTTACCTCCAAAAAAGGGTAATAAATATTTATGTACATATACACAGATAGACAGACAAACAGATGGATGGATAGATATATAGATGGATAGAGAGATAGATGGATGCATATAGGGAGGACTCACAAAATAATATTTGTGTATATATATATATAAATCTATATTTAACAATGGTATCTGTTGTCATAAGTTTTGTTTCAATGAATTTCTCAATATCTTCACTATCTTTAAAAATTAAGAGGAAGTAAAAGAACATTAGTTACAATAATTTTAATAAAATGAAGTATGATTTTAGTTTAGAGTATTTACATGTATTTGGTTGAGAAAAGAGTCCACAGTCTAATTAAAGCTCTAACGGTGGGGGAAAGGAAGTAGTTTTAAATCTTATAATAGCCATAATATTATCAGAGAGATATACTATTGACTGCATCTTCAAGTCTTCATTTGTAAGAACAGATATTAATTTTAACTAAATTGCTAAAATTGTAAAGTACTTAATACATTGCCAAACACATAGAAAGTACTATAAATTGCTAGCTTATTATTATTATTATTATTATTATTACTATTATTTGCTTACATAAATAATAAGAACAAAAAAGCAATCAAATTAAAACTAAATTTTGGAAATAAAAATAAGAAATATTAATTATATTCTCAAAATCAATTATGATTTGAAGTAATTGGCTTATCAGCTCTTTGTATTTCTAAACAACAATAGTAAAACCAGATTATTTTCAAGAAACAAGTAGTAGATAATTATTTTCCTTCAATCTTTAATAATGGATTTTATAAATTGTCTTCCTTGAAGTTCTATTTGAATCATGAAAAACTAATTTTGAGAGGTAGGATATACTAGACAAAGACTTACTCATAGAGATGTCAAATATGTCTAAGAAACAAGATCAGAGTTGGAAGAATAATGCAATAGATCAGGATTTCCCCATTTTTTTCCTCCACCTTTGCTTTGAAAATTAAGCTAATTTCTTTCTTAAAAGCCAAAAAAGTTGTCTTCCATGTTTGATTAGCTCATGGTTCTAAGACTCAAGCCTGCCAAACCTTTAATACAATTTCCTGGTGACTTCAGACTGTATTGAGCTGATTTCCTGTTCTCCTAAGAGAATATAAAGGCCCATTCTTATGGAATGGTTTTTTCAGACTTAGCTGATATCCCAAACCCTCAGTAGTTACTATATTCTGTCTGACCTGTTGATCAGAACTGGTTCAATATGGAGAAAAGGAGGCCTACATCTATTTGAATTGATTTTTTTTTATATTTCTTCATTATCCTTCCTAAACTATGACAAAGGAAACCACCTCTCACTAATTATTGAGTAGCATGGATATCTATTTTCATTTCTATATCAGATCTAACCTCCTAGAGAATTAGAATTTTTTATATATCTCTTGTTGAGATCCAGTTTTCACTCCATTTGGTTTTCTTTCCCAGATACTATCCTCAGGTAAATAGGTACTGTGGTCTTCCAAAGAGATATAAGGATTGGGATAATTTAATGGCGAGTCAGATATTCTAAAGATGATTTCTTAGTTTTTTATTTTGAATCCCAAAGACCCATTTTGACATATATTAGACAAGCTCAGAGGAGAGCAATGTGTTATTAGCTATCTCTTCTTCCAGATCAATACTTCAGTATCTATGAACACAATAATTGGTTGAGTGAATTTAAATGTGATATTAAAATGTTATTGATTTACTCAAGATTGGCTAACAAATAACAATATGAATTATCTTAGGTATAATGCCAGGAGCTTTGGGGCCATTTGAGCCCATATGGATACTTTTCTATGAGGTTGTTAAAAAGAAAAGAGAGGAAAACTTCCTATCTAGAACTGAGGTGAAAACAACAAGCAACGGGCAATGAACACTAGATACTAGCCAACTGATATGGATATGAGTCTTCCCAGAAAATGTTGCCTTTAAGGTTGTCTTATTTGTCACAAGGAAAAATGTTCCAAATCACTAGTAACAAGAGAAGTAAAAATCAAAACAGCCCTAAAGTTTCCTTTACACCCTGTAAATTGGCAAAAAAGGCCAAAAAATGGTAGCAGTTAATGTTTGGAGGGATTTTAGGATAGACATATTAATATATATATACATGTAAACATATAGATTTATATATACATCCTTACTTTCTGTCTTAGAATCAATACTGTGTATTAGTCCTAAGGGAGAGGAATGGTAAGGGCTAGGCAAAGGGAGCTAAGTGACTTGCCCGAGGTCATGTAGGTAGGAAGTATCTGAGGCCAGATTTGAACCCAGGACCTCCCATATCTAAGCCTGGCTATGAATCCAATAATCTATCTAGCTGTCCCATGCCTCATTAATATTTTGTTTGTACAACCATGAAAAAATAAAAGAAATTTGGAAAGCAATTTGGGATTATGAAAAAAGTGATTAAAATGATCATACCTTTTGAATCAGTTTCCATTATTGGGTTTATACCTCAAAAAAACCATTCATAAGAAAAATTCCCCATATGCAACAAAATATTTATGGCAGCACTTTTTTGTGATAGATATGAATTGAAAACAAAGTAGGTGTCCATCAACTGAGGAATGGCTAAACAAATTGTGCTACACTAATGTAATGAAATATTACTGTGCTGTAAGAAAAGGTATGTGATAAATACAGAGAAACACAGAAAAATATATATGAACAAATGCAGAGGCAAGAAAAAAATAAACACAGTTACTATAATGGAAAGAACAACACACCAAAACCAAAAGTAAATGTAACAATTATAAAGATCAGACAGGACCTGAAAATACTGATGTGGGAATATACTCCCATTCTACCCTGGGGGAGATGGAAAGTCCACAAGTGTTACACATTGAATGTGTTTTGAACTTTTTCACTATATAGATAAGTTGTGCTGATTTTTTTTTTCATTTCAAAAAATACTACTTTTCAGACAGGATGGTTTTATAAGAGGAAGGGAGGAGGAATATTTGGAACAACTACAGTGATATAAGAAACAGAAAATATTAATTTAAAATTATTTTTAAATAGCCTAATTAGTGCCAATAGAATGGCCTTGCAAGGTTGTTTCAAAGAAAGAAATCAATGGCCTTATATAGATCCTTACACAATCTTCCTATTCCCCTTCAGAAACCTACAATAGGAATTCTACCTTAGAATTCAAAGCATGAGGAGAATAGACTTTTATTAAATAAATATACTAAGAGACCTTAATTATTAATATAACTATGTATAAACGTATGTGCATATACAGGAAGCAAAATCAATTATTTATATTGCTCTGATTGAAGGACAACATTAGCAATTACAAAATTCTAAGAAACAAACAAACCCTTGTATACATTATTGATAGGGGTATAGAACTACAAAGACAAGACATTATCAAAAGCATTGTGACAGTCAAGATTTTGTTTCCTCTACCACAACATGGAGGTGGAAAGGAATGTGTACAAGGAATAAGAAGAATGAGCACACAGAAGGAATGGTTTAATAATAGGGAAAAGTAGCTTAGCTGAGGTGCCCACAGTGCTATGTCCAAGGTCTTTTTATCCTTAATCTTTATGGTGAATTAGAATATTCATAGCTGTCTGTGTCAGGTTTTTGTTCATGGAAAATACCATCCCCAAACTCTCAGATAGAATTGAAGGAAAAGGCTATGATGAAAGATATACTCAGGTCCAGCATTGGAATGAAAATCGAAGATGGACCATTTGAATTTCCTATCTGTGCCCTATCTTAGAAAAGAATATCTTACTAATCACCTTACTCATGATGTAATCAGAGAGAATTAGAAAAAATGGATCTAATTAGAGACTCACAAGGAAAAATAAACCAAGGAAAATCCACTTGGGATGATAGGATAAGACCTGTGGAATCAGCATCATGGCTGAAGAAGGCATTGAAACCAGTTGGCATTGATATTGCATCAGCTTGCTGACTATCTTGGGGCTTTGCTGGTGCTGCCTGATGGTATAATTCAGCTAAACAAAGATCCCACCAAACCCTGAAAATGAGAGTAGTATTACAATTCAGTCCCATATTTCATACAAATTATAACATAAATACTTACCATTTTTTAGCTATGGGACCTTTATTGGAGATGGGAAATAATTTATATTTTTACTTATTTGTTTTTAAATTTATTTCTTTGTTTTGTTACATTGAAATAATCAGTACTTCTTCCCTTCCATCCCCCCATTAAAGAAGGCATAAGCTGACAAAAAAAAATAAATATAGGACTTCTGTGGGTGGATCCAAGATGATGGAGTAAAACCAGAGCAGCCCCCTGTCATCATGAAAATCCTCTTCAACCAAGACTGAAATATTGCCACAAAATGAATATAGGAGTGAAAGAACCAACAAGGAGACACCTTTCAAGAAAAGAAAAAACCAAAAGGTAGGCAAAGAACATCTGGGGCACTGGAGTAAGAGGAGAACAGAGCCAGCAAGTAACAAAGAGGGAAGACAAAGCCAAGAACAAGTCACATAACCCCATCCCACATCTGCTATCCCAGGTTCTTAAACTAAGTCCACACCAACATTCAGACTCTGAGATTCTGCCTGGGCAAATAGTGATCCAAGCCAATCCACTTCCTTTGAAATTTTAAACCTGTGGAGAAGTCCTGTGTCCCAGTCCAAGGCAATTCAGTCTGACATAGGCTGATTCGTGTGGGCCCAGAGCAAAGCCAAGACTCCAGGATTATTATAACCAAATTCCAGAAATCTCATGTCAAAGAGAAAGTACTACAAGCAGCTAAAAAAATAAAATAAAATATTGTGGAAGAACAATCAGGATTACACAGGACACAGCAGCTTCTATATCATAAGATTGGAAGGTATGGAATATTATATTATTCAATGTAAAGGATCTAGGACTACTACCAAAAATCATCTACTCAGTGAAACTGAACATAGTGCTACAGAGGAAGAAATGGACATTTAATAAAATAGAGGAATTCCAAGCATTCCTGATGAAAAAATCCAAGCTGAAAAGCAACATCAGGGATCATATTTGACACTCAAAAGAAGCTAAAGTTAAAATTTCTTTATAGCAGCTCTTTTTTTGGTGGCAAAGGATTAAAAACTGAAAAGATGCTCATCAATTGGGGAATGTCTATTGTGGTATATGATTGTAATAGGATACTGTTTACCATAAGAAATGATGGACCAGACAATTACATAAAACAAAACAAAACCTAGAAAGATGTATGTGAATTGATGCATATTGAAGTGACCAGAATCAGGAAAACATTATACTCAGCAAAAGCATTAATATACAATGATCAACAATGAATGACAACTGTGAACAACAATGCAAGAGTACAAGACAACTACAAGAGACTTATGAAAAAGATGGCTATCTACCACCAAAGAAGCAATTAACTAATGGAGTCTGTATACAGATTGTAATGCAAGGTGGCTAACAGAAACTTTTTGCTTCTGTAATTTCTAACGGTCACAAAAAGTCAGTTAAACATTTTAGAATGTTCAGAAAGTCAGTTAGAACTTAAAGCTATAAATAGAGGTGAAGTTCCAACAGACAAAGCTTTTGCCTTCTGGCTTTCACTGTGGCTGGAGGCTTTTGCTTTGGCCTTTCGGCTTTGGCCTAATTGCTTCGGCCTTGGCTGGTGCTTGTTTTGTTTTGGGGAAATTTGGACCTATCTCATTTCTCTGGACCTCTCCCCTGATCTCCCATCTCCATCCCTCCCCTTCCCTGATTTTCCTTTGGGTTCTGGTTGGAAGGGAGGGCTTGGTGATTGAACATAGTGGGTTTTAGTTTCTTTAGATAATTGGAGTATCCTCAAATAAGTTATCCCTAGGTTTGATAAAGAGTTTATTTAAAAGGCAGTCAAATCTTCCTGACTGGGAGAGCTGGTCTCTCTCTCTGTCTAAACCTCTGGTAATAAACTTGTTGGAGCTGCCCTCTCCTATATACCCCATTTCCCTTATCTCCAATATATGTTCCCTTACCTTCATTTCCTCCTCCAATCACCTTATAATCACCCTAATATCCTTCTTTTGACCCAAACTGCATTTCTTTGACCTACTCAGATTATTTACTATATATTTTGATAACAAGATTGAATACATTTTTCATTTCATTTCCTTCATGAGTTTTTTTCTCATATTAATGAAGTATCTTCTTTTACAAAATGATATAGAAATATATATTGCATAATAACTCATTTTATATATAGATATATTTTTCTGCCATCTTAAGGAAGGGAAAGAATGGAAGGAAAAAACACAGATTTCCAAATATCAGAAAATAATTATTAAAAATTGCATCTACATATAAAAAATATTTTTAAAAGACACACTTTTATTACCTCTTTGCCCATTCTGATTCCTTTGATTTATTTTTCTTCTTATTGCTATTTCCAGCATTTTTAATACTATGCTAAATAATATTGATGGTAATGGGAATCCTTGTTTCACTTCTAATTTTATTGGGAAGACTTATAAATTATCTCGGGCTCAGACACTTCCCAGCTGGGTGACCCTGAGCGACCCATTGCCTACTGGTTGTGGCCCTATGCTCCTTGAATGGAGTCCCAGGATAAAAAAAAAAAAAAAAAAAAAAATTGTCCCTATTTAAATCTTACCTTGAAGTTTAAGGGCCACAAGGTTTAGATTTAAAGGGGGCAGCTGAGTGGCTCAGTGGATTGAGAGCCAGGCCTAGAGACGAAAGGTCCTAGGTTCAAGTCCGGGCTCAGACACTTCCCAGCTGGGTGACCCTGAGGGACTGTGTGTCCCATTGCCTACTGGTTGTGGCCCTATGCTCCTAGAATGGAGTCCCAGGATAAAAAACAAAACAAAAAAAAAAAAACAGAAATAATATTGGCTAATGGATTTAGGTAATTGCTTCATGGACATTTTAAGGAAAACTCCATTTATACATATGCTTTCCAAGATTTTTATAAGGAATGACATATTTTATCAAATGATTTTTCTGCATCTATTGATAAAATCATATTATTTTATTACATTTGTTATTAATATAATCAGTTATATTTATTGTTTCCCTTATATTAAGCCATCCATGCATTCCTAGCATATAATGTATGATCTTTGAGATACATTTTTGTAAGCCTCCTAGCTATCATTTATTTAGGATTTTTGCATCTATATTCATTAATAAGATTGGTCTACAATTTTCTTTCTCTGTTTATGATCTTTATAATTTAGATGTCAATATCATATTTCCTTAGAAAAATCCTTCTTTACCTATTATTTCAAATAATTTATTTAATATTGGAATTAAATATTCAATAGAATTCACTTATGCATTCATCTGGTCCTGATGCATCTTTTTAGGAAATATTTTCATGGACTCTTCAATTTCTTTTTTGAAAATAGATCTATTTAGATATTCTATTTCCTCCTCTGATAATCTAGGCAGTTTATATTTTTGTAAGTATTTTTCCATTTCACTTACATTGTTATATTTGCTAGCATAAAATTGAGCAAAGTAACTTAATAATTGCTTTAATTTCATCTTCATTGGTGGCATATTTACTCTTTTCATCTTTAATGCTAGAGATTAGGTTTACTTTTTAAAAAATCATTAACCAACAGTTTATCTATTTGTTGTTTTTTTTAATAAAACCAACTTCTAGATTTGTTTATTAATTCAATTGTTTTTCTTGCATTCAAATTTATTGATATTACCATTAATTTTTAGGACTTCTAATGTGGTGTATAATTGGGGTTTTTAAATTTGTTTTTTTTCCCTAGAAAATTGTATTCTCAATCCATTGATCTATTCTTGTTCCTCTATTTTATTAATACAAATAAAGATATAAATTTTCCTCTAATTACTACTTTTGCTATATCTCACAAGTTGTCTCATTATTATCATGCTCTTTAACAAAATTATTTATTATTTCTATGACTTGTTCTTTAATCCATTCTCTCTTTAAAATTGTCATTTAGTATTAAATTAATTTTTTTTGTTTTCATTATCCCTTATATATAATTTTATTACATTGTGGTCCAAAAGGGATGCATTTAATATTTCTGCTTTTCTACATTTAACTATAGTTTTTTTGCTCCCTATTATTTTAATTTTTGTAAAAACACAAACAAACCTGTACAGCTGAGAAGAATGTAGACTCCTTTCTATTGCTATTCAGTTCTCTCCACATATCTATCTTATTCAACTTATCTCAGGTTTTATTCATCACCTTGACTTCTTTCTTATTTATTTTTAGATTTTAGGTCTGAGAGGGGAAAGTTGAAGCCCCTCACTATTATTGTTTTGTTATCTGTATCCATCTGTAACTCATTTAGTTTTTTCCTTTAAAAATTTGTATACTATCACATTTGTATGCTATCATAATATTGATAATGCTTCATTACCTGGTAGTACCTTTTAACATAATTTAGCATCCCTATTTATCTCTTCTGATTATATCTATTTTATTTTTACTTTTGTCAGAACTAATGATTGCTACTTCTGCTTTTTTTTTTTTGTATCAGTTGAGGCAGCTTCTTTTTCTCCAGCACTTTATTTTTACTTTATATGTATCTCTCATTTTAAAGTCTGTTTCTTGCAAACAGCATATTGTTCAATTTTATTTTTTTATCCATTCTGTTACCCATTTCTGTTTTATGGGAGAATTCATTCTTTTTATATTCAAAGTTAGAATTACTAGTTGTATATTTCCTGCCATTCTTATTTCCCCACTGTAACTCTTTTTGCCATACCCTCCTCAGACATACAATTTCTTCTGTCCACTACCTCTCCAAATCAAGTCTCTTCTAAAACCTCTTTTACTCTCCCCTTGCCCACCTACTTTTAAATCAACTTATCCTTCTAAGGATTCCTCTCTTGTCCCTTCCCCCTTACTTTCCAGTTATTATTCTTCCAAAATTCTTATTCTTATTCTTCCAAAAGTTATTCCCTTATCCTCTACACTTCCCTTTTATTTCTTGATATGAATCCCCTCCTAAAAATCCCTCCCTTATTGTGTCCTGAGGAGTCCTCCCTTATTTCCTCACTTTGCTCTTATGTATTCCCTTTCATTTATCCCTCTTTTTTCTTATCCCTTTGCCCTCTTTTCTCTTAATCTACATTCCTTCTCTTCATCTCTTAGTCCCTTAAGAGGACTCTTAGTCTCTCCTTTATGCTATTCCCTCACCCTCCTCTTTCCCTGTAAGTTAAGACCTTTACCCTACAGTTGTATGTTTTTTCCTCTTTAACCCAGATTTGATGAGAAGAGGGTTCTAGCTTTATCATTCTTCTTTCCCTTCTTTCCGTTCTTTGTGTCTTCTACTCATGCCTCTTTTACATGTGATAATCTTTCTTTTTTATCTTTTCTTATCCTATTTTCTTATCATTTTAGCTCATTTCATTATATCTAACTTGACCTCACATCTTACATGTATATATGCCCTTTCAAATTGCCCAAGTAATGATGTCATTCTTAAGGATTTTAGATAACATTTTACTATGTAAGAAATAAACAATTTAACTTCTCAAGTCCCTTGTAATTTATTGATCTTTCCTATTTACCTTTTTATGTTCCTTGTAGATCAAATTTTCTGCCGAGTTCTAGTCCTCTGTCCTCAAGAATAGTTGAACTTCCTTTAGTTCATTAAATATCCATTTTTAAACTTGTGCCATTATGCTCAGCTTTACTAGATGTGTTATTCTTGGTTTTTAAACCGGATGCTGTCTTTTGTTTTTCTTACTGTAGCTCCACAGAACATAATTTTTTTCTTGTTGCTTGCGGTATTTTCTCCTTATCCTGGGGGTTACAGAACTTAGCAATGATGTTCCTGTGCATTTTTATCTTAGGGTCTCTTTTTGTGGTGGCAATTGGTGGATTCTTTTTTATCATAACTTTCCAATAGTCTAACAATACTTATATTGTCTATTTTCAATCTATTTTCCAATTAAATTGTTTTTGCAATATTTCATCTCTTCTATTCTTTGATTCCTTTGCTTTTGCTTTTTTAATTTCTTGTTGTGATAGGAAGTCATTAGCTTTCCCTTGTCTAATTTTTAATGAATTATTGTTTTTGTATCTCTTTTTCCAACCAAATAATCTTTCTTTTGTCATTTTCTTGATTTTCTTGCAATGCTCTTATTTTTATTCTAGCTTTTCCTCAAACTCCATCATTTGGTTTAATTACTATTTTAAGCATTTCCAGAAACCTTTTTTTGTCTTGTGGTCGTTTGGTGTTTTTTTATTGCTGTTTTTGAAGAAAGTATTTTAACTTTATTGTCCTCTGAACTTGAATTTGAAATTGAAATTCTCTTTCCTCATAATAGATATCCATAGTTGGTGTCTTTCTCTTTGGCTTTTTTTTTTTTCAAAATTTAGTGGCAAAACCAATAGATTTAATTATGAGTTTTATTTCTGAGTCAGGCTCTGTTCTCAGGGTGTAGGAGGCCTCAGGTTTCAGGATATTTTTATGTGTGTTATTTTCTGGGCTCCATTAAGTTCTTTCAATTTCTGTTATCCTGGGACAGGTTTAACTGTTGGTCCCCACAGTTCGAATCCCAGTCTGTGACTGGTCTTAGGTGCTCCAATTAGAGCCCTTCGTGGTAGTTCTGTCACTGCAAGCAGACAGCTTGCCTTCCCTCTCAGATGGAAGTGAGGAACTCCACTTTCCTGTGGGTGACCACAGGGCCCCAGCCTCTCAGTAACCACAGTCACTGGTGTGTGTTTTCTCTTTGCTACTCCTCTCCTAAAGCCACAGCGTGGGATACAGTCAGTGTCTGATTAGTGCACCTGGGCCCCTGACAGCCTTTTCTGTTAAGTAGTCAACCCCCAGCTGTGGGCAAGCGGGGATCTCTGGATCTGATAGCTACAGCCCACATGGCTACTCTCAGGGCTTGCTTCCTGTTGACTTCACTGGTATTTGCCACTAGGATATAGACTCCAAGGTCAAGCACACAAGTGAGGCTCCCTGTTCTGCCCACAGAGCTTGTGGTTTATTGATTTTTCTGTGTTTGCTCCCAGGTACTTGCACTACCAGGCCATCAAAAATAAGAGATATTAGAGACCACTCTTCTAAGTTGTCCCTGCCTACAATGCTTCCATCTCCAAATTTTTATCTTTCTTCTACTTTTAGCATTGATTATGTGGAGTTATTTCTGAAGGTTTATGGGGAAGTATGGAGAGCAAGGTAATCTCACACTCTACTCCACCATTTTCCCCACATGTCATTCTTCAAACAACACTTCTTTTGTTGCGTATAATGTTCTTTTGGTTCTGCTCATTTCATACTTCATAATTTCATCTAGGTATTTCCTTATTATTCCAAAATTAACCGTTTTATCATTCCTCATAGAACAAAAGTATTCCATCATATATCACAACTTGTTTAACCATTCCCCAGTTGATGGGAATCCATTCCCTTTCTAGTTCTTTTTTAAAACACAAAGAGAACTGCTCTAAATATTTTAGAACATATAGGTTCTTTTCATTTTTCCATGCTTAGTTGAGGAAATAAACCTAATAGTGGTATTGCTAGGTCAAAATGAACACACACAATTTATAACTGTTTGAGAAAAATTCCAGATTGTTCTGCAAAATGGTTGGATCAGGTCATAGTTCCACCAACAGTATATTAGTATCCCCATTTTCCACATCCCCTCCAACTATTGTCATTAAGTCCTTTTATCATTTTTAACTAATGTGATAGGTGTGCAATGATATTTCGGGGTTGTTTTGATTTGTCTCTCTAATTAATAATAATTTAGAGCATTTTCATATAGTTATATTTAGCTTTGATTTCTTCATCCCCCAAACTGTCTATTTATAACTTCTGACCTTTTATTAATTGTGTTATGATTACCACCTGTGTATTCCCCATCATTTTTATTTCCTCTCCTAGTCCTGCTCTTTCTTCTTTCACTTTTCCTTCTATACCAGTGTTTTGCTTATAATCAGTTCCTTTAATCCCCATCCTTTTAACCTTTTATCAATTGGGGAATGACTCATAGTCTTATATATTTGACAAGGTCCTCTATATATTTTATTTTATTTATTTATTTAAGCCCTTGCCTTCCATCTTGGAGTCAGTACTATGTATTGGCTTCAAGGCAGAAGAGTGGTAAGGGCTAGGCAATGGGGGTTGTGACTTGCCCAGGGTCACACAGCTGGGAAGTGTCTGAGTTCAGATTTGAAACTAGGACCTCCCATCTCTAGGCCTGGTTCTCAATCCACTGAGATACTACTGTTGCTGTTGCTAAACACCACCACTAGTGCTCCTGCCATAATCCAGGCCTCTATTTACCTCTGTATTACAGATATCTCTTGTAGACCTCCTAAATTATTTTCGGCTGAAAAATATCCCCTTTTGATCTTTTGTTGGCTTTGCTGCTCCAAAATTCAATATAAGAGATTTAAAAAAATGTGGAAGAGAATATTAGGAGAGTTCAGCTGGGTCCTGGCCTGTACTCTATCATCTTGACTCTCTCATTTCCAATGTTTAGAGACTTCCATATATCTATGTATAGCACAACCAGTAAATGCTTCAACAAAGTCCACCATCCTGCTAATATAACAGGTAGAGACCAGGGAGATGTCCATGCAGTTCTTCGCCAGCAAACTCAAACTGAGTCACTTCAGATTGGCTTCTCAGAATTAAAAAAAATTCATGAAGATCATTATGCAATAGAAATAGTATTCTTTGGGGATGGTGATTAATGATGCCATGATGAAATGATGGCACAGTTATTTTTTAACTAAAGCATCATAAGATCTAGGAGATAAAGAACAGTTACAGATCATGCCAAAATGTCAAATTTCTAGACAGATTATAGAAGAAAGATTCTAATCTGGAAAGGACTAAAGAACAGTTACAAATCATTCCAGAAATGTCAAATTATCAGAAAGATTATAGAAGAAAGAGTCTTTGTCATTGACTTTTTTTTTTAAACCCTTATACTTCGGTGTATTGTCTCATAGGTGGAAGATTGGTAAGGGTGGGCAATGGGGGTCAAGTGACTTGGCCAGGGTCACACAGCTGGGAAGTGGCTGAGGCCGGGTTTGAACCTAGGACCTCCTGTCTCTAGGCCTGGCTCTCAATCCACTGAGCTACCCAGCTGCCCCCAAGAAAGAGTCTAATCTAGAAAGGACTACATGTTAAATTCATTCACTCTGTGAAGAAGCAACAATGTCACACTAATAAATGTTATACAATATTTTACCTTTTCCCAAATGTATATGTACATTTGAACTTATTTGATGCTCACAAAAAACCCCATGTGGTAGGAAAGGCTGTCATTATTTCTGTTTTTAAGGAAAGGAAATTGAGGCTCAGTTAAGTGACTTTTCCAAGGCTATAAAGGTGGCATTTGGCATGACTCAATCTTTTAATTCCAAGTCGTTCTGTATTTTGTTGTCTCTCTATTATTATGACTCCCACATTAAAGTAGAAAGGAAATAAATATTTAGACAGTTTGAAAAGAAAGAGAAACCAGATCAATATACTTTTCATCTAGAAAATCAAGGCCCAATAATATGTATAGATGTGGTTGAGTTAGACCTATCATTCTTGTAAACATGTGTGCACCACCTAGACAGCTGGCAGTGACATAAATTGAGCCTTGGACCAGGAGTCATGAAGACCTTAGTTCAAATTTGACCTCAGACATTTGCTAATTGTGCTGCTCTGGGCATGTCACTTAACCTCTGTTTGCCTCGTTTTCCTCATCTGTAAAATAGAGATATTAACAGCATCTACCTCTGAGGGTTGTTGTGAGGATCAAATTCAATAATATTTGTAAAACATTAGCACAGTTCATTGCACATAGTAGGTGCTAGGTATATGTTATATATTTTAGGTATTATTATTACTATTATTCTATTTTGTCTAGACTTGTAATTTTATCTATGTGGGGAGCTCTCAGTAATGGAAACATTCAACTGATACAGAGGAACAACTCATTTGTAACACATTCTTTTATTTTTTTAAAACCCTTACCTTCCGTCTTGGAGCCAATACTATGTATTGGCTCCAAGGCAGAAGAGTGGTAAGGGTAGGCAATGGGGGTCAAGTGACTTGTCCAGGGACACACAGCTGGGAAGTGTCTGAAGCCAGATTTGACCCCAGGACCTCTGGCTCTCAATATGTAATACATTCTTAAAAAGTTCCCTTGGCCATTGAGATATTAAGTGACTTTTGCATTGTCCCTCTTCTAGTATGTACCAAAGGCAGAGCTAGAACCCAGTTCTTGCTGATTCCCAGACCACCTTTCTATGTGATGCTACCTCTCATATAAGTAGATGAAGAATCCCCTTAAACTCCACAAACTTTCCCCCCCTTCAAATCATAAGGAAAACAAACAAGTTGTGAACCTGTTTAAACTTAATTGTTTATATCACACGATTAACAGAATTTTTTAAATCAGAAGGAACCTTAGAGGTTTTCTAGTTGGAGCCTTTTTATTTATATTTACAAATGATCTTGGCAAAGGTGATACAATAAATTGTTAGCAGAACTGAGAGTAGAATATGGGAATTTTGATCCAAATTCTCTGTTCATTTCATATATCTTTCCTAGCTTACTCAATGCATTACCCTATATTACGTATCATGATAGGATAAAAAGATGAATGAAGCATGCCTTTAAAAACTACTCATTACACTTTTTGATAGCTCTAGTTATTTTAAAATGTCTACTTATATCAAGTGCTTTTACATTTTCCTTTGCATCCTACATATCTCCAAACACTTCACCTTAAGTGTCTTAGATAATGGAAGAATTCAGTTATAATTCTGTCATCAGTCTCCTCTTTCTAGATAATTCTTCATATCTGCATAAGTAATCTTATTAAAATATTACTCTTAGCATGCCACTCACTTACTTATGAGGTAGAAATTTCTGATCTTGATATTTGAGAGTCTCAGCAATTTGGTTCTAATTCATTTTTCTGGCTTATGTAATAATTGAAATTGGGTGGCCAAATGTAATGATTAAAAATGTTGTTTGACAAAAAATAATGGTTTAAAAAAAGAATTGTTGTAGTCGCTGTATATAATACTTAAAAAATTAAACTATGAGTCTGTTAGTAGTTTTAATAGCTTTATTATAACAGAATAGTGATAGTAAGAGAGGGAAATATAGGAAGGAGGTAGAAAATATTGCCTAGCTAAATTAACTAAGTCCGGATCTGAGTGCCTCACCAAAGATAGTGTCCCACTGAAGACAGGAGAAGAGCTGAAAGGCAATGTCTCTGGGCAGGGTCTCCTCAACTCAATCAAGTCACCAAAGCCAAACTCCTCAAGCCTCCAATGCAGAAACACCAATGCTGAAGCATTCCCTCAGCAAGAGCCACCAAGGCAGCAGAAAGAAAAAGAATGCCCTCTGCTGTCTTTTTTTGTAAGCAGTTTTCTCCACTCCACTTCTTGTCTCTCTGGTTTGTCCTTCCTTTCCCTGTGGGCTAGTCTATCACATCTCAGGAACCAAAGTTTCTTAATTTGCCTGCCACTACCCAGGAGGCAGTGCCTATGGGATCCACCTCCAGTCCTCTGAGGGTGTGGACTTTTATCAGAAGGATTCTCAAGTTCAAGTTAAAAGGGTGGAGCACTCCAAGTACTTGATTGATTAAGTTAAGATTTAAAAAAATCCTTTCACACTTTATATCTTGTTATTCCCTTTGATCTACTTACATTGCATCCAAATTAGACTGCCTTGTGGACAGCTGCCTGACTGGGTGGACTGAGAATCAGGCCCAGAGAAGGGAGATCCTGGGTTCAAACTTGACCTCAAACACTTACTACCTGTGTAACCCTGGGCAAGTCACTTAACCCCCATTGCCTAGTCCTTATTGCTCTTCTGCCTTAGAACCAATACCCAGTATTGATTTTAAGAAGGAAGGTAAGAATTAAAAAAAAAAATCAAAACAACAAATTACACTGCCTTCTATACCTTGTTCATATCTCATCCTTTGCTTGATCCATACTTTTACATATACTTCCTTACCTCCTATTTTGGAATGATCTTCTCCAATCACTCTGTTGAAATCTTTCTTTCAAGGCCCAAATCAATTTCCATTTCCTATCTAAATCTGTCTCTTCTCTCACCTCCTGTTGTAATATATACTTAATTATACATAATATATTATCTATATATAATAGAATATTAACTATATGTAATAAAACTATATAGTTTCCCCCTTATCCCCTCATATTTCTTATAGAATTTTGCAGAAATATCTTTTACACCTTTGATATTCTCTCTTGTATCTTTGTTATTTATATATCTCTTCTTTATACTCCACTCATTAATTCAAATTTGTTATTAAATTGTAAGGTTTTTGATAGCAGGATGGCTATTGTAGTTATTTCTGTATTATTATCTATCATTGTGATCAACATGAAGTAATAATAATAAAAATCATAATGATAATAGTAGCTAGCACTTACATGTAGCACTTTAATATTTGAAAGGCACTTTATAAATTTTCTGTCATTTAATCTTCACAACTCTGGGTTATAAGTGTTGTTATTACCCCAATTTTACAGATGAGAAAAATGAGGCTGAGGGATGTTAAGTGATATGCCCAGGGTCACATACCTAGCTAGGTCTGAATATAGGTCTTCCCAATTCCATGCCCATCAATTTGATTAATAAATGCTCATCAAATTGAATAGATTAAGTAATGCATACTTCTTTCAAAATGAATAAATTTCATGCCATAGGTGATATGTAATAAAAAGAAGCAAGAAAAATTCAAAAGGAGAGAATTCTAAATGCAAATCCATAAAGAGATTCATTGCTTATAAACTGTCATGTATTTTGCTAAAATAACTCTCAAGTCCCCATGCCATTCTGCAGTTATAAAAAACCAGGCTGTTGCTGCATCTATTATAATTATTTTCTTGTTACTTATGTTTAATATAGAAAAAAAAACCCTTTGTATCCCTTATTCAAACTCTATGGGAGACCTTACAAAGAATATATAAATGTATTAAAAGATTCTAATCTAGTAGGGGGAAAAGACTTTTTGTTCTATTGTATATAAATTGTAAAATCAGGTCATAGCAATCTTATTCACAGCTGTTAGCCAGCTACAATCTCATTCACAGTGGGCTGCCACTGGATGGCTGGTGCTATTCTGTTTTGACTTTGGATGACAATGTTGAAGATTTGGGATATTTGTCCCCACTACACACCATCCAAGATTAATTCATTTCTCTTTTCTTCTCTCTCTTTCTTCCCCACCTCCCATTCATTCAAACAAACTCACATATTTTCATGTTATTTCCTACTTATTTTAGCCTATTATGGTCCAATAAGTGCATTGATAGAATTTCAGAGTTGCAAGGGACTAACTAGTTTAAACTGGAGATGAACAAGGGCCCACATTACTATAGACCTAATGAATTTCATCTATTGTTTGATTTCAGAATTCTGGTTAAATAAGAATATACTACCTCCAAAGGCTACTCAATACACTGTGGAATAGTTTTAAATATTTAAAAATGCTTCCTTATGTCAAACTTAAATATATTTCCTTGCAACTTCCACAGGGTCCTAGATCTGCCCTCTGGAGTTAACAAGTCTATGCTTCTATTCTATTCTATTCTATTCTATTCTATTCTATTCTATTCTATTCTATTCTATTCTATTCTATTCTATTCTGTTCTATCTAAAGGTTTACACCTTTTCCAAACTTCTATGTTTCAACCATGGCATGATTTCAAAGCCCTTCACCATCACATTCCAAACTTGTCAATATCCTTACTTAAATATCTTAAGAACTAAATATCATATACTAGATGTGGCCTATTTAGGTTATAATACAGCAAGAATGTTTTCTCAAACTTTTTTCCATTCTCCATTTTGTGCTTGTGAAATTGATTAAAAAAAAAAAAAGAACAGAATAAAATATAATAAAAGGGCTACTGGTTCTTTCATCAGAGGACCTGGGTTGAAATTATACCTCTGATACTATCCATGTAACTTTAGGCAAATTACTTAATCTCCCTGGACCTCCATTTCCTTATTTAAAAAACCAGGAGCTTTGACTAAACAACTTTCAATGTTTGTTAGTGATGTTTATTTGTTTTTTTTTTTAAGTTGAAAATATTTATTTTTATTTCATTGTTTATTTTTGGAAATTGTTTGGGTTTATAGAACATAGAAATAACCAACACCAAAGACAAATATCTAAAACCTCAATGTGACAAATTACTAACTTAAAGATTTGTTCAAGTTAAGAGCACACATTATGAAGTTAAGTTACCAAGTAGTGTTATAACAATGACATTTCTAGTGCAAACCTTGTTGTGCTTGAATATGACATATAATCCTATGTATCCAAAACACTAAGTTATTTTAAATAATATTTTAAATGATCAATGATTGTACAATATATATATATATAAATATACACATACATGGATATGCATATATATGAATATCCGTAAATATATATTCATGAATGTATATAAATATGTACAAATATATACATAAATAGGGGGCAGTTGAGTGGCTCAGTGGATTGAGAGCCAGGCCTAGAGACTGGAGGTCCTAGGTTCAAGTCCGGCCTCGGACACTTCCAGCTGTGTGACCTTGGGCAAGTCACTTGACCCCTACTGCCCACCCTTACCACTCCTGGGCCAAGGATGGTCCCTAGCTTAGATGAAAAAAGGATGAGGGTTGGGCGTGGGGCTAGCAGCCCCACCCTGTAAAAAAAAACTACATCTGCTAAAGAAACTGCAACCTAAAGTAGGGGCAGCTGGGCTAGCTCAGTGGATTGAGAGCCAGGCCTAGAGAGGAAAGGTCCTAGGTTCAAGTCCAGGCTCAGACACTTCCCAGCTGGGTGACCCTGAGCGACTGTGTGTCCCATTGCCTACTGGTTGTGGCCCTATGCTCCTAGAATGGAGTCCCAGGATAAAAAAAAATACATAAATATATCTGTATTCTTATAAAATGTTATCTTGGATATGGTCCAGTAGTGACATCTTTTCACATCACTCCATGTAGTAGTAAATTTTGAGTAATATGAGTAATTCCCAGTATCCTCTGTCTCAAGCCTCTGGAAATAAACCTATTTGAGCTGCCCTCTCCTACATACCCAATTTCCCTTATCTACTATATACCTTCCTATACCTTCATTCTTCCTCCAATCACCTTATAATCACCTATATCCCCTTTATCCTTCCTCACACCCAAATTGCATTTGAGACCCACTCAGATTACCTTATTTACTTCTTGATAACACCCAGTAGTGATATCTTTTCACATTGCTCCATGTAGTAGTAAATTTTGAATAAACAACAGCATCAGACTGTTTCCTTAAGGGAAAAATCAGATTACATCAACAGAAACACAGGATTATAATTTATAATGCTCATGGCCATAGGACATTCATTTCCTGTTGTAAATTTAAATTTCCTAATTTATAGCCACTAGAAACTACTTAAATTAATTTGGTACAAAAAGCAAAGATTAAGGTTATGGTTCAAAATACCAATTCTGAATATATAATAAACTTTATGCAATTGGTATTGAAAAAGTGATCCAAGAGTTAAATAGTTTGAATATAAGAAAGCTTTAATGATGTATATTCAATGGCCTTGTGCCTACCAAAGGGCCCTGAACCCTTTTTGTTTTGCAATTGCTAACCTTGTTAATATATTGGTATGATCAGATTTCACTTCCTCAGTTTCTTACTAATTTTACTCATAACAAGTCATAGCAATAGAGGATTTTTCAAAAGAATATTTCATCATTAATTTTCGTTCAATTGTAGGTAGAAGAGATTAAGGCTTAATAATCCTGGGATAGCAATATTAAAACAGTAGCCAAAAGCTATATGTGAGTAGTAATTTTTCAAAGTTCAATAGGATAAGGGATCTGTATTTATATAGTGCCTACTAAATGCCAGGCCCTGTGCTAAGGGCTTTTTACAAACATTATATAATTTGATCCTCATAGCAACCTTGCTCAAGTAGGTGCTATTATTATCCAATTTTACAGTTGAAGAAACTAAGGCAAATGGAAATTAAATGACTTGTCCAGAATCACATAGCTAGCAGGGGTATGAGATCAGATTTAAACTCAATCTTTCTGGCCCCAGGTCCAGTGCTTTATCTATGATATCAAGAGCTGCCTCTACTAGGTAAAGAATTATGGATACTTAAGAGATAATGACTAAAAAATAGAGGATGGGAGGAAGTTTTAAAAACAGAGATAGGAGGACAAAAAAGAGGTAGGAAAATAGAAAATAAATGAAGGAAATAAGCCAGAGTAAATAGAGAAATAGTTGAATAATTCCTCATACATACATACACACACACACACACAGACACACACACACACATATATATACAGAGAGAGAGAGAGAGAGACATAAGTATATGAGATGTATATATGAATACATCTACATGTACATGTGTGTGTATATAAATGTATATGTATGTCATAAGTAGGCAGCTAGGTGGCACAATGGATATAGAGCATGAAGTCAAGAACTGAGTTCAAATTCAATCTCAGACACTTATTAGATTGTATGATTTTAGGCAAGTCACTTAACCTCTGCCTCAGTTTTCTTATCTGTAAGATGAAGTTAATATCTACCTCCTGGGACTGTTGTGAGGACCAAATAAAATAATGATTGCAAAGTACTTAGCAAAGTTTGTATAATTGCCAAAGATAAAAAGGCAACAATTTATACAGATTCTAAATATGCATTTGGAATTTGTCATTCAGTGGGTACGTTATGGCTTCAGAAAGGATTTTTAACCTCAGCTAGAAAATCTATAGCTATTGCAAAAATTATTAATGAAGTTCTTTCTGCTCTCCAGCTACCCAAAGCCCTAGCTGTAGTTCATTGCTCTGCCCATACAGGTGGCACTGACCCTGTCTCTAGGGGAAATGACTGGGCAGACACTGCTGCAAAGCTAGCTGCAATAAAAGGGCCTAAATTAATCTTAACATTAACAACCACTGATGACATAAATTTATGACTTTCCTATAATGAGAAGAAAGTAGAAAAATCCAAGCAGAAATTTAAAGCTAAACAGTTAAATGGAGTATGGGTGTCCTTTGAAGGAAAACCCCTGCTCCCTAGAAGTTTTTATCACCAAATTTGCCAACCTATTCATAAAAATGGTCATTTTGGTACCCTGGGTATCACAGACTCTGTTAAAAGGATATGGATAGCTCCTGGCATAACCACTATAGCCTGTAAAGTGTGTGCAGCCTGTCCTACCTGCCAAGCATATAACCAACATGCCTTTCGTGGCAAAGCTTATGGTGGGCGTCCTCTGGCTTACACACCTTTTGAGCACCTGCAAATTGACTTCATAACAATGCCAAAGGCTAGACATTATAAATTTTGTCTAGTCATAGTGGATCAACTGACCAGATGGCTGGAAGCATTTCCCACTGCCTGAGCCACAGCAGATTTTGTTGCCAAGGTGCTTTTAAAAGAAATCATTCCTCGTTTTGGCCTGCCTGTTGTGTCATTTAAAATCACTTGGGATACTTGGAACTACATTTCCTGTGATCCCTAATGGGTTTCCGGTTTTGGATGACGTATTCAAGGTGAGGGACTGTTTGAAATTAGGGGGAAGTGACTTGGAGCTTCTCTTGAGTTACCTGAGCTCGAGGAGAGAGGAAGGTAAATGGCTGAGGTGAGGTTGGAATAGGTTTTTCTTACAGGTGCGTGGTCAGTTTATCTCTATCAGCATGGCTTTTATTAAAATACTATTCTCCCTTTTGATCTCAGCCCTCATCATTTTTAATCATAACACTGTACATATTGATTCAGTCAGGGGAAGTCACTTTACTTATTCAGTTTTATCTGAAATATATTCATGTTTGGGGATAACTCCCAAATTCCATGTACCATATCACCTCCAGAGCTCAGGCCAAGTTGAAAGGATGAACAGAGAACTTAAAACTATGATTGGCAAATTATGCACTGAAATACATTTAAAATGGCCTGAAATTCTCCCTCTGGCCCTATTCTATTTTAGAAGAAAGCCTTGGGGAGATCTACATATCTCACCATTTGAGATGCTTTTTGAATATCCCCCTATACAGGCTAAGACTTTTTCTCCTGCATATACATCACTATTAGGGGGAGATACTTCTATTGTTTCCTATATACAGGAATGGCAGCACAAACTACATGAACTACATGAATCTGGAGCTGCAGTACAAGCAGGACCAATAGATTTTTCACTTCATGACCTGAACCCAGGAGACAAGGTGTATATAAAGAATTTCCAGCACACTGGAGCAACTCAGCCTTCTTGGAAAGGGCCATTTCAAATATTGTTAAGCACTCCAACAGCTATAAAAATTGGAGAAAAGGACTCTTGGATTAATTGCTGACATGTAAAGAGAGTTTTGCTTTCTCTCTCTTCTATTTCCCATTTTTTTTATCTCTAACTATTGTAGTTAGAAGACCTTTGGGGGTAGAAGATGATTATGTAAAGTGATCAGGGGGGAGACTAGTCACCCGATAATCATAAGTTGGGATGGTGAAAATGGAATTAGCTCACCCTTATTCATTCTTTAGACTTTAGCCACCAGGAATATGTTACCCCACCCAACTTAGAATTAAGTGGTGAGGGGGGAGATCTATTACCCACATGTGCTAGTGAGTGACAAATCAAAAACAAGTGACTGTCCCCTGGGCAGTCTGAAGCAAGGTTGAGGCTGCCATTTCTCCACGTGGAACTAGAGGGTGGACACAGGAAATGACGCAAAGAACTATCTTTTAAATATGATGGTATCTTCTAGTGAAAGGGATTTTGCCCTTTGAACTTGACCTTGGAGGAGCTTGGGTTTGAGACCTCAGATTGCTTCCTCTTGAATTGTCATGTGGGTAAATTACAGCTGACTCATTTTCCTTGGTGTTTCTGGAGGCACTAGCCTCTCCAAAGAGGCCTCTTGTCTTAGAGGAGGCCTCCTGGCTAGAAGCCTTGTTTAATTAACCTCTGTGCCCCTCTTTGCTGGAGCCTCTGAAGTCCTGCCTGGTTCAGGCCTTCCGACCAGGCCAAATTAACTCTCTCTCTCTTTCTCTCTCTCTCTCTCTCTCTCTCCCCCTTTCTCTCATTTTCCCTACCTTTACTCTTCCTATGTATAAATAAACTACCATAAAAGTCATCCTGACTTGGGTCTTCAATTTGGAATTGTGTAATCAATTCCTGGCAACCAAAACTCTTAAATATGCAGTCCAAATATAATTTTTACCTCTTACAAATGCTTGCTACATAGTCTAAGCCCTATATAAATGTTAGTTATTTTATGGATCCACATATGTGTATATATTACATATATACATATATACATACAAACATATACATACATACATATATATAAAGCTGACCTTACAAGTTCTTCCGTGAGTTACTGTGCTGAATGTTTACAAAGTATAGTCTGACATTCTAATTTTGTTTTCTGAGAAAATACAGTGTTCTTGGACAGTAGTTCCATGGAAATCAGCTGTTGCTGCCCTTCAATCTATCTATACAGAAAGTCCTGGACTATGGGAAGTGATTACATGTAAGATTTTGTTTAAAAAAAAAAACACAATATTTCCTTTTTGTTTTTTGCCCTTGTTTCCCCAAATCAAGTTTATTTATCTACTTATTTTCTTTTCTAAAGCATTCTTTCTCAGAGAGGATATTTTTTTTGAATTCTTGTAAACAAACCAGAAACAAAGCTAATTCAAAGTTTTGAGTTCATAATAAGCAGTTGTTAAGTAGTTTTCAAAAGTCCTCATTCTTTGAAAAGAATTGGCAGGAAAGCTTCATCCTTAATTCAACAATTCTATATTATAAACAGGAGAAGCTGACTGTTTTAGTTGCAGAAAGGTGTATTTGTCCTCCTGCCTTCTCTAAAAGAAACTTTCCTTCATCAAGGAGAAATGATATAGAAAGTTGTTTAATTAAAAAAAGGTGGGGTGGAAAGGATGGGGGAGTTGCTTTGTGAAATAAACAATAAGATGGCTTTTTTGTTATCCTTATAATTATTCATTTTCTACTTAACTAAGTTTCTTACTTTTCCAAAGTTCCTGCAGCAGTTCCCCCATTTTTGTAGTAAAGGAATCAGATCATGTCTTACCTCTGACACATATTGGCTGTATGCAAGTCACAACTTCTCAGTGCTCCTGGATAACTTTAAAACTAAAAATTATAGATTAGCTTCTGTTCTCACTCAGGAGAGGAAATTTTTATATGAACACTTAGGAACACACTAATTAAACCACAGACATGGAATCCTCATTCAAAAAAAAATTAAGGTTTTTGTATGGATCCTATCATTTGGTGACATCAGAATGACATGAAAGGAAACATTTACAAACTTTCTTCCATTTCTTCCCATATTTTATTTTCCTCCATTATCTTCCAACAAAATGATATTGTCTAATGCCTAAATAGCCAGTAATTATCTGAGCAAGCAAAGGGGAACTGTTTTGTCCAGCTTCCTTCCCATTCAGACTGCATATTTTGGTGCTTTTAATGGCCATGTCTTATTCACCTGGATGTCTAGGGGGTGCCACAATACACCTGTCTCCCACGTTATCGACCAAGCAGGTCAGAACTAAGGTTGTTCCGCAAATCTCTCTACCTGTCTTGGGAAGTCCTCAGGACTCCCTCTCAGGTCATCACTGAAATCCGGAAAAAGCAAAGTGAATGCCCTTAGTCTATGGAAAGTGTAAGACTGTGGAGCTGGGCATGCTCAGTAAGTTGGGGCAGGTTTGGAGTGCTGGTAGGAAGCTTTTACACTGTAGCCAGACTAGCCCATGAAGCTTCTCTTCCTTCCTTCCTCTTTTTCTCTTTCTACCCACCTCCCGCCTGCCCTTCCTCCTTTCCCCTCCCTTATACAGACACACACACACACACACACACAGTCAGACCCGCCAGGAGGCATACACAAGGGCATTCATCAGTCCGCCACCTCCCCTCCCAGCCTACGCCTCCTCCTCCTACTCTGGCTGCGGCTGGCGAGGACACGTCAAGGGAAATAAATAAATAAATAAATCCATTCACCCAGTGACAGCGAAAAGAACCGGCTGCGGCGGGGGGGAGGGGGCACGCACAGAGCCGAGCGCCCACCTACTCACCCAGAGCTAGAGACCAGGTAAAGTAAGTACACAATGGGTGGAACAGGGAGGTGGAGGAGGAGGAGGAGGAAGGAGACCAGACCGCCAAGCTCGCAGATGCCCTTAAGGAGAAGGGTGGCTGAGCGCGTGTGTATTAAGAATGCTCATTGTGTGCAAGATGTGATATACATGCGACTGGAGTGCTGGGAGGGGAGTCCATATATAGACAAAAGCTAGAGCTGCCCCAAGAACTCTGTGTCTGTGTGTTGTGTTGAGCACGCTCACACCAAGCCAGGGGGTCTCTGCCACAGCATTCTTTAAACTGGCGCTCTTGTTAATAGGACGAGGGGAGAGGGGGCGTCCCACACTAGAGCTACAGTCAGTCTCAGGCTTGGGTGTGCTCTTGTGAGCGCGTGGTTGGTGTAGGACAGGGCCCCGAATCGCTACTTGGCGGAGGGACTGCTGGTGGAGATAGGGGGTTTTGCCCGAGAGATTCCATTGCCCTTGGGCGATGGGACTCGCTACCTTGGCTTCCAGTTGCCTTGGGCTGCTAGACCTTGTGTATCCAGTGCTTACATCTCCCAAGCATCATGCCCCTGAAATCAGGACGTAGGCAGGCAGCTCACGAGGATGGCGCCGGTGCAGTTGCGCGCAGGGGCGGGGGTGGAGGGGTTTGGGTGGTAGAGGGGGTGTTTTCGTTTTCTGTAGGGACTCAGTTGATTGGGGCGAGGAGGGCTGCTGAAAATGAGACAGTCTTGGATTGTCCTATCTCTCTGCCTCTACTGGAGACTGGGAAGTGGGTATAGGGGGTAGGTGGGTAGAAGGTGTGTGCCTGGATGTAGGAGGCTCGACCAATGGGCTGGAGGGCTGGTCAGGGGCCCAGGGAGGTGGGGGGGGGGGAAGCCTATTGATATGGACCCCAGCAGCTGCCTCAGTTGCTGAGGCAGGGAAGGGCTGTCTCCCGCCCGCCCGACTCCTCTCAGCTAGGACCACGCGCTGCTCTGGGGCCAGCTATGTGGAGTTGGCCGTCCCCGAGTCTCCTCGGCCAGGTGGCTGTGCCTCTCACGTGCGAGTGTCCTCATCTCTCAGGCGACTGTCGCGAGGCCTATTGCCTCCGCCCCTTTTCCCCTAAGTCTGTCTCGTCTTTGCTCTGCCAAAGGGGGGTGGTGGATGCCCTGAACCCTGGGTGGCCAGGGCACAAGTACGCCAAGTCATTCTGGTGGCCGCCTTTTCCCGTTATGGCTGAGTCGAGGATTTTGTGATTGCTCCAAAGCGGGGACTGGGGGGAGAGAACAGAAGAGAGGGCAAATGAGGAAAGATTTCTGGAAGGCAGTCCTTCTCCCGCCTTCTTCTTGCACTATCTGCCTGCCCTTTCTGGCTCTAGAGGCAGGGCTAGGCTAGGCCAGGCCGAGGGCGGGAGTTTAGCTGTAGGTTATTATCTCATGGACCCCTCCCTCGGGCTGGCCAATCGGAGGCAGCCCACGGGAGTTGGAAGAGAAGAGAAGATGAGGACATGAGAGCAGAAGGTTGGGAAAGAGGGAAAGCAGGACACTGGATGCCCTTTTCCCAGCAGTTAAACCGGGGAACCTTGTGGCTAACAGCCCAACCACCGAGTTCAGACAGCAGCAAACTTGTAAAAGGCATGTTGGGTTGGATCTGCTGTGTCATTGAGGACTCAAGCACGGAGGCAAATTTAAGACAGGAATAAGAACACCAAATCGAATTAATTCGGTTAGCCAATTAGTCCAGTCCTCTGCCTCTAAGGTATGATTCTACCCAGCCATCTTAACTCAAAGAGGCATTTGAAAATGGCTTCTGGAAAGAGGATTTTGTAAACTCCCTCTGCAACCTAATCCGAGAAACGACCACTCAAACTAGTAGTTTTTCATGAGGTAATAATCTGAAATTATGTATCTGCCTTCCAGATTGGATTCAACAAATGTGGTTTAGGTAAAACACTGCCCCTACTTTTATTACACCAAATGGTACCCTAGGGATTTGGATGAGTTTGATATGACTACAAAATTTCCCATTTACTGTAAAGCTGGACCTGAAATAAAGGAATCAAAGTCATTATGCTCACCCTAATTCCAAACAAAAACAGAAATAAAACACCTTGGTAGGAAAGGGGAGGCAAATGTTGTATTTGTTTTACAGAGAAGGGAACTTGGTAAGTGACTAGATTTACATAAGTAGATGGACAAAACAATAGTCCAATGAGATTTTCTGATTTCCAATTTAAGTTTATATTTAAATTTATTATATTTATAAAATTATATCTAATTTAAGTTTATATCCTGCCTCATATGCTATCAAAGTTTCAGCCCATTTCTCCATGATTTCAAAGTTATACTTATCCTAAAAGTCACTGTAGGAAATGAGAAGAGGTTGTAATCATTTATATTTATATTTTAAAGCATTCTAAGAATTATGAATTACTTTTAAAAACATATGCCTAGTAAGTACATAGCATAAGTATTATAATTTCCATTTTAAAGATAAAGAACCTGAGTCTGAGTGTTAAGTTATGGTCACATAAAAAAGTTAGTAAACAAGGAAACTGCTATTTCAAACAAGGTTTTCAGATAGCTAATACAGTACTATTTTTTAAACTACATTTTACCTCCCTTGTAAACAAAGTTTAGGTAAGAAATAGGGCACAGAATGGTGAGCTCCAGAGGGTCTGAAGTTTTAGTTAGGGGTCTGGGGAGGAGGAGAAAAGCCTACTGAGATGGACCCCAGCAGCTGCTGCAGTAGCTAAGGCCTGGAAATTTACAAATATTAACATTACAAATATTAAGCCCAAACCTTTATATTTGGGTGGAGTGGTTTATAATAAGAGACCCTTAGGGGTTAATAAATAAATTAGGAGTTAGAAGCAAACAGAAATTTTTCTGTTTTCTGTGTCTCAGAGGAACTTGTTCTGAGAAGCCAGAAAAAGGTACTTTCTATTTATCTTTTCTGCACTGCTTGACCTTCAAATGCAAATCCTGAGCTGCTGTAACCTCTAAATCTCGGGGAGACAATTCTTTCCCCTCTCACCCTCACTTTAAGTGTGTCAGCAACTCATTGCATGATTGCCCTTCCCTTTCGAAGATGTGCTGAGTTGGAGCCAAAAACCTCTGAGAAGGTCTGAAATTGAGTGAAAGCTTGGCTTCAGGGCAGAGTCTAGGAAGCTCATCTGAAGGTCTTCTCCACCTTGGGCTTTGAGAGCAAACATTGTTTGGCACACAAGCAAGAACTGTACTTCTTGTGTGCTGGTTGATTAAATAAATGCCTAGTAAGTACAAGGGAAGTTTGACAGAGAATCACTATTTCTTGACCAGTTTGACTTTTGAAACAAACTTAAATACTTTTGAAATTTTAATTTTCTCACTGATCATCCATCACAAGGTATTGTGTTGTACAGTAAACCATTGAAGGAGCATTCTTTCATAGATGTGGTCACCCTGACAATGCATGCATACTGCACTTTCAAATACAGGCATCTGCATTGGACTAGATCAAGTCAGCACATGCAGCAGTAATGTTTGTGCTAGCAAGATCTTATAGCCTTACGTCTATTTGCAGTCACTGAATTTTCCTTATACTCAAGAACCTGTGTAATTCCCCTGAATAACTATCAAGTTTCAGTCTTAAATAAATGACCAGGGTTCTGCTCAATCATAATAGAGTGGAGAGCCTAATGATTACTGTCATTCAGGCTGCCTAATTTACTTTGCCACAAGCACTAGCTTTAACACATCAAGGGACTGTAATTTCATTGGTGCCACCAGTGCTTTTTTTTTTTAAACTACATTTCACCACCTCTGTAAACAAGGTTTAGATGCCACGGGTTTGCCCAACCCTCCATCAACTTGCAGATGCTCTACAAGTGTTGTTGTAGTGCAGTGACTCCCAAAGTGGGAGCCACCGCCCCCTGGTGGGTACTGCAGTGATCCTGGGACTGGTGATGGCCACAGGTGCATTTATCTTTCCTATTAATTGCTATTAAAATTAAAAAAAAATTAATTTCCAGGGGACTAAGTAATATTTTTTTCTGGAAAGGGGGTGGTAGGCTAAAAAAATTTGGGAACCACTACTGTAGTTGAACCATCTATTAAATTGAAGCAAACCCAGTAAGGCACCTCTGGCAGTTTAGTTAGAATGATCTGATCTATGATCTATGACCCATATTCTAAGTAAGACCCCATAGTGCTTGAGATCCTTTGAATTAACTTTCAAAACAACAACAGAAACAGCAGCAGCAGCAGCTAACATTTGTATAGTTCTTTAAGGCTAAGTACTTTATAGATATTCATTTAATCCTTATAATCACTGTGTAGGTTGGTACAATTATTATCTCCATTTTAAAGATGAGGAAACTCAAACTGGCACTGTTAAGTGACTGACCTAGGATCATACAGCTCGTAAAAAAATGAGGCCATATTTGGATTCAGATTTTCAGAACTTCAAACCCAGAGCTCTAATCTTTGTGCCATCCAGCTACCTTTCAAGAAATCAGTTATCTTTGCAATATAATGAAGTGATTCATTGGAAACAATAGATAAAAATTATTTGGAAAATAAATGATTAATACTAGGTTAAAATTATTAATAAATATTTGATTAAACTATTAATAGTAGGATAAAAAGAAATTAATCATAGGTCAATTCAGGTTAACCTGATAATGATGGAAAAAAGATGAGATTCTTATGGATGTTGGTAGGGGTGAGGAAGAGGCTATCCAATGCATGTTATTGGGAAGGATAGGCCATGCAAACATTTTTGAAAACGACTTGTCTGACTTAATTCCGAAAATTCTTTTGCAAATGTTTCCACTGGGCAATCACTGAAATCTCCAAAAAAGTTCCTGGAAGCCTTGCAGGACATATGAGCGGCAGCTTTGGACAGCTGGTCTGAGGAAATTTTGGCCAAAGCTTTTGTGCAGTTAGTTCAACCAGCCTCCAAACAAAATGTGTATATGTTGCAATGCTTTAAACCAGAAATTCCATTCTGGAAATTTCAGTCAGTAAAAAAAGGCCCTTTTGATGGAAAATAAAGGTCAGATTTTGAGTATATATATATATATATATATTATATATATAACATTTGTTTTTATGTATATTTGAAAAATATTTATAGATTACAAGTTATTTTCTTTTAAAGATTTTTGTAGCTTCACGGCACAGTGGAATATAATTTTCACAACCAATTTCTACTCTGGGTACAGAACTCTGATGATAACTAATATATCGCCATATATATGTTGTAGTTCAGTCATGTCTGACACTACATGACCCTTTTTGAAGTTTTCTTGTCAAAGATCCTGGACTAGTTTGCCATTTTCTTCTTCAGTTCATGTTACAGATGAGGAAAAAGAGGCAAATGGGGTTAAGAGACTTTCCCAGTGTCACACAGCTAATGAGTGTCTGAGGTCTGATTTGAATTCAGTTCTTCCTGATTCCAGACCTGGAGCTCTGTCCATCATGCTCTGCAGAGATAGCTGCCTTTTATACACATAATATGTTGCTATTACTATAAGCTAATAGATTCTGTCCTAGCAATTTGGTATTATAAATAGATTTGAACTCAAAGTTAGGAAGGTCTTATTTCATGTCCTGCTTCTGTCATACTAGCTGTATGATCACACACAAATCTTTTTACTCCTTTAAGCCTCAAGTAACTCCTTATAATAGTTCATTAGAGACAGGCAGTGACGCCTAGGTGGCACAGTGAGTAGAGTGCCAGGCTTGGGGTTAAAAGGATCTGGGTTTAAATTTGGCCTCAGATACTTCCTAGTTGTGTGACCCTGGCCAAGTCACTGAACCCCATTTGCCTAGCCCCTGCCCTTCCCTTATTAGAGTTGTTATGAGGAAAGAAAGAAAGTGTTTTAAAAAAGATTTTTGACAGGTAGCATTCTAAACTGGCAGAGGGAAGTTTCCATAGTGTTGATGTATTAAAGTAGGGTAAAGGTAGAGGCTGGGCAAGGACACTACTTTTATAACTTTTCTAAAACATAGACTCTGTGAAAGTAGGATATTTTCTGTTAGTTTGTATGCTCCTGAAAGGCAGAAGCTGTCTCTATTTTTCTTACTTGTACTCCTAGTGCTTAGCACAGTGCCTGGCACACAGTAAGCATTATTTATTATATTTATATTATATTCCTAATATTTATCAAACTGAATTGAACACTTTAAAGAAGTCATTTTCAAACATTTTAGGATACTAGAAACTTTTCAAGGACAGACATTATTATTGACTAAAAAATAAATGTTTTAGTTGTATTGAAATAATTGTGCAATCTGAAATTAATTATGCAATAAAAATTTTGCAAAATATCCTCTTTAAGGAACCAAAAAAGGATCAAGAAAGCATAAGTTCATCATACTTGAGGAGAAATCACTTCCAAAGGAGAAATATTCTTTATGAAAAGGAGAAAATGACAATTTCTTTTAATATGGTGAAAATTTGAGTTGAGAGACATTACATTGTAGAAGAAAGGTTTCTAGATTTGCCATACCTGCATGCAGATTCCAGCTCATAGACTTTATAGCTATGTGACCTGGGATCAGTCATTTAACCATTCTGACCTCCATTTTCCTCATCTGTAGAATTTGCATAATAATATTTACCTGGCCTACTTGACAGAGTTGGGTTGTTTCAAATAATATTATATATTTAATGTGCTTTGTAAAAAAAAGGAAAATGAAAAGCACCAATTCATATAAGCAATTCTATTTTAGCATATTATCATAATGTCTTGCATATCAATTGCACATCACAGCTAATTAATAAATATTAGTTGACTTGAAATTCTTGTTGAATTAAAGAAGAAACCTTTCCAACTTTCCTCCAGGCCTGTTTTTCTTTAGTGATGAAGTTCTATGAAGCTCAGATTTGATATTTCAATTATATTATGATGAACGATAAAGTAACCAGCTAATTAAATTCTCTTTAACTTTTATGTAGATTCTAGTATTTTGTCTGCCAAAGAATTAAATATGTTTCTGTATTTGCGAATTTAATTCCTTGCCAAACAAAATATTATATTTAAATTAAATGTTATATTGAATATACTATAAATTTAATATAGTTAATATGCCATAAATTAAATATTATGTTTAACATATTATAAAGTAAACATTATGTTTAATATATTATAAAGTGAACATATTTAATGTATTATAAAGTAAACATTAAATATTCATACATGTATGTCCATGTTTATATGTCCATTTATGGATAAATAATATGTTCGAAATCATATTTGTGGCATTTCTATGTCAATAGAACTCCCATGGCCTGTAAGAGTATCCTTGCAAAAGGATTTTTCCCCTTGGCAAAAAAAGAGTATCTGAGCTTCAAAAAGACCAAGCACAAGAAGAATTCACTGAGTTTATGTAAATCAAAGATTCTGTTAGAAGGGAGAATCTTCCTTTAGATTACAAAGGCATCTCTGGGAAGTCTTTCTTAATCAAGAGGCCTGGAGAAAAGAATTATCTGTGAAATGGTGGCCTCTGTGGCTTAGGAAGCTAGACACACTGAAGGTCTTTTATTCTACTGGCCTGTTTGGATGTTGGTAGGAGTGAGGGAGCAAGTATCTCTATGCTGCATCAAAGATGCAGTGTGAGTGAGGATTTCAGCAGAGATCAGAGAGGGAGAGATGGCATTTGGTAAATGAAATACTTAGAAGGTACTTGAAAAAAGGGGATGTGTGAGGATACTATTGCATATATACAAAACACTGAAATCTTTAACAAAGTTATGCTTCTGGTAAAAATCATACAACTCTGCTCTCAGGGTCACTTTGAACCAGAGAGCTAGGTAGTATGGTGCATTGAACACTGGGTCTAAAATCAAGGAGATCTGAATTTTAATTTAGGCTCAGACTCTTAGTACCTGTGTGATCTTGAACAATTCATCTCCATTTGCCTCAGTTTCCTCATCTATAAAATGGGAATCATAATGGCACCTACCTCCTAGGATTGTGAAAATCAAACGGGATAATGGTTGTCAAGTGCTTAGTGTAGTGCTTGGCACATAGTATGTGCTATGTAAATATTAGAAATTATTATAATTAAACAGCGATTTATTTGGGAATTCATTTGAGGTGGTATGACCATTTCAATGAGCAGGTTTAAAGCATTATCCCTAATTTTTGGTGGTACTGCACTATTCTCTCTTCTCGCCCCACGTTGGCTTTTTTTCCTCTTCCCCAGCCCCTTTCCCTTCTCTGTCTCCTTCTCCTTCCCTTCCCTTATCTTCTGTCTTCCCTCTACCTTATTTCTGATCTGTGTGACCTTGTAGAAATAATTTTACATCTTCAGGCATCAGTTTCATTTTCTATAAATCAGTGAGTTGTATTAGAACTCCAAGTTTTGTTATAGGCTTCAAGGCCATTGATGATCCTTTTTCTGACTTTTCTCTCCTGCCTGTATCATAGGTTTGTCTTTCAAGGGTTGTCTTGGGGCAGATACATTTTCAGTTGTGAAACATTACTTGCTTTGAGTCACAATACAGTCTAGAACACCACTGGTGCACATACTAGGTTAATGATTGACAGAATATGATGATATGAACCTCACAGTTAAGAACAAAATTTTGTGACAAGAATAAGATAAAACTCATTGATAAAAATTGTTACTGCATAAGAATAGAGATGTAAAGTCATTTAGCTTACAAAATTTAATAATATGCCTATGGGAATTTTATGAGATTGGAATTTTTTTATTTTACACTGGGATTTAATATCAGCTGTGGACAGACACATTAAGTAGCAGCTGTAGACAGACTCACAATCACTCTCCTTATAGTTAGCTTGTGAAAGGTGGCCCACAGCACCTCTGAAAATAATTCAATTTAAATAAAATATTATTTTAATCCCTGTTATGGATATTTTTCCACTAGATGCTGTGGATAAAAACAAGTATCAGGCATATATTTTTTGCAAATGTAAGCTCTACTGTCTCAGAGATAAGATCTCTTTATCTAATCTACTTAGATGATAGACAGAAAGACAGACAGATAGATAGATAAACATAGATGATACAGATATCTAGATAGTTATACACATTCATTAACACTAAAAGATAAGGTAGTATAAAATCTATACTAGAATAACTTAATATTTGTGATTTCATTCAGAAAATGTCCCTAAATGACATAGATTCCAACCTTTCAAGGCCTTACTATTTTCATTAGCTAATATGAACAAAATTTCTTTTCATTGGCATTGGCAGCCATCTTTTAGGGCAGTGATGGGCAAACTATGGCCCGTGGGCCAGATGGGGTGTGGGCTGAAATGTTCTATCTGGCCCACAACATTATTCCTAATCTGACAAATATAATGAGTAGGATACAATACAATGAAACTTCAAAAGAGTTGCCTTAAAAACAGCTTGACAGATGAACATTTCCCTTCCTTTGGCCCCCTCTTTAAAAAGTTTGCCCATCACTGTTTTAGGGAATTGATCCTTTCTACTATTCTGAACTAAACTGTCTTGAATAGTAAATGCATATTTTTGTACAATCATTTTCTGGGCCCATCCTTAAAACCTTTGTACTTTAATAACACATTTCACAATAGTTAGTCTTTTCTTTCTATTTTTCTGCATTTTTTAGTCTTTTTCCTTCTTTAGTCATTTTCTGATTGTCTATACATGTGTCATCTCCTGCTCTTCACTTCTTAAATAGGTTGCATATTTCCTTAGGAGCTCTTTTGTGACTGTGGATGAAGGGTATATAGTTTTTTCCCCAATTACATGCAAAACCAGTTTTTTTACATTGAAAAAAAATTGAGTTCTAAATTCTTTCCCAGGCTTCCTCTCTGTTCTCACCCTCCTTGAAACTGAAGGCATCTGATATAAATTTTATAGAAACTCTTCCTAATTCCTGTTGAAGTCATTACTCACCCTGTACCTTTGATGTAAACTCCTTGTGTTTAAATATATTTTTCTGAAGGTAATGCTATCAGGAATGGAAAGGGAGACAAGAAAACTAGACTTATTTTCAACTTTTTGTTATACTGAACAGTTTTCGTGTTTCTAAAGTACATGTCAAAAGAATACATAAGAAACGAAGGATTCAGATGAAAGTCAAGGTAGTTCAAGAAAATTTAACTACATTCCCTAAGGACCACATTAAAGTCTCAATGGACATTTGGTCACATATGCGTTGGGTAATCCAATTAATTAGACACATTAATGATCCAGTAAAAAACATTTTTAGGCATGAGTTTTAAGTCTAGTTGAAGCTAATCCCTTCTTTCCATCATTGCTATTTGTCTAACAGGATTTTTACTAAGATTTTCCTTTTCTGGGCAAGATGCACATTAAAGAACATTCAAATCAGGACTTACACATATATACACAGATTTTCTGTCTGACAGTGTGTAAGTTTGTGTGTGTAAGTTTCTAGGAGTGTAGGGCCACCAGACTAGCTAAGAAGGTGCAAACTGGTCAAAATTGGAAGAAACAAAATAGGTCAAGACTTGTACTTTTAAGTATTGGCTCACTTTGAACTTGAAGAGGATAGAGAGGTCAAGCCTCAAACATAATAATAACAATATTCTTAGCAGCTTTCTGTTCTAGCAGCTAATTGAAGTTGTTCTTTGCTCTCTCCATCAATTAGGATAGCTTTGTCTCTAGTGGTAACAATACTACCAATTTGTATAGAAATACTTTAGGATTACTGATTAAATTGTGTAAAAATTATCAAAACACCAGTATTCCTCCCACCCCTTTGTCCACCCTTCAGTACCCTAAAGATTTGAAACACGATGATGATGCTTTACCAAATTTTTGAATTAAATTTATCCTAGAGTTCATCTAATCAGATCTCATTCTACAGAGAGAACTCCCACTCAGAGATATGAAATGACTTTTTTGAAACAAATGATTAAAAAATGTACTTGTTTTTCCTCACTTTTAAAAATATTCCTTCTATATACTCCATAATATTGCATTCTTGATTATCTTCTTCCTTTCCAAACTACTTTTTTTCTATTTGTCTTAATGGCTTTGTTTTCTTCTTCAGGCTCTTACTGTAGTTATTCTTAGGTCTTCTTTCCCCTCTTTATATACTTTCTGTTTGGACAATCTCATTCTTCTCATACAATCTAAGATGCAAAATATCACCTCCACTGAGATGGCCTTAAATTTATATCTTTATCTTTAACTCCTCTTTATAGGCTACAGCTATCCACTTCTACTTATTTATTGTAGAGTTTTATCTAGATGCTTAGTTGATACTTCAAATTCAACATGTCCAAAATTGAACTCATTGCTTTCAACCTGAGAATTATTTATGGCTCTTCTAACTCTGTTCTTTCGCTAATGTGCTAATGAGCAAATAAAAAACAAGAATTTATATGAATGCAAAAAAATTCAAATGTTTGCCATGGTCAAAGCACTGTGCCAAAAGTGGAGATAAAAAAGTAGAAAATTGGAAATATACCTACTCTCAAGAATAACACCTTCCAGTTGTGAGAGATAGCACATATGGAAGTTTGGGGGTGGAAGGAACTGATATTATTAAGGCTTTTGAGGTTAGGATCCTGGACTTTTTCCATCAACATCTGAAGGGACATGATAGTTGACGTGGTAGCAGAGAGTTAAATTGCCAGGCACATGATACCTCTCTTCTACCTCTCAGGATGCCTTGCTGCTTCAGCTTCCTGTGTTTACCTGCTTTCTTATATTGTATTGCTTTTATTTGATGCCAGTATATCTTTTAAAAAATCGGTTGTTTAAAAAGAAGTCATTTCGCCACTCTCTGTGGAAGTTTTATTTGAATATTTATATTTTTTGTATTTCTATTGCTACCATTTTGAATATTTTTCACATAACTTTCCAGCTCAAAAAAAAAAAACCCAAACCAAAAAAACACCAAACAACCTTTCAATGTCTCCTTATTTTCTGTCACATAGAATCTGCTCAGACTACTTTCAAAACATACAGTATAGCACTACCTACCTCTCTGACCTTATTTCATACTATCTCTCTTCACACAACCTTGTACAGAAGATGTATCAATGCTACTTGTTTTTTTCTAAACATTACCTACAAATTCTTGCCTATGTGGCTTTCCTCATATTTTTCTCTTTTCTCTTAATTTTTTCTTTGCCTATATCTACCTACTGAAATTATGCCTATCAGTGGAGGTCAAACTCAAAAGGACAATACCTGGCACATAATAAGATCGTATTATTTTATCTATCTATCTATCTATCTATCTATTAAGAAAGAACACTCATTGTATTATATATAGGCAAGGTATTGCAGTAGAAAGAGCCCCTGCTTTTGAAGTTAGAAAACCTATTTTCAAATTCTGGCTCTTTCCCTTAATAGGTATTGGCCCATGAGCCAATGACCTCAGCCTTAGTTTCCTTATCTCTAAAATGGTGCAGCTATAGTATTAGTTACTACCTATCCCATAGGATTGATGTGAGGGTAATGGAGTAATGAAAATGAACTTTTTAAGTGTACTATAACAATATATTAATGATTTATCACAGACTATATATCAAAAAAAGTATTGTAGTTCATCTAGATGCCCACAAGTTATCTATCTAAAACACTTCATATGTTTCATACTTTTATCATATCTATTTTCTATAAGAATGTAAGCTCTTTAAGGCATGTAAGCTCCTTCTTATCTTCCTCAACACCATGCATTTACCCTAACGATGAGACTAAGATACTCGTGGTAACTCATCAACCTCTTTGTTACTTTATGAACTTTGTAATCATCAATAGATTTTTTCTTTCTTTATAAAATTCTAGTCAGCATTTTGTTTGCCAGTAATCTATTCTGTTTCTACCATTATTATGCATTTTTACTTTAGCGACTGGGTTTTCAGTTCAATACAGCATATATCTTTCCAGGTTTGCCAGGGAGAAAAGAATTCTTAACCTTGGAGTTGTAGCTTATTTTTCACTGCTAGAGTTCTTCACTTTCTGATTTATCAAGAACTAATCTCAAGTCATCCAGGATCCCTCAGGCTTTTGCAGATTACTGCTAATCCTTTTCATATTAATTGGACTTGTAAGTAATTGGATTTGACATTTCCTGTTTTCTTATTATAGATAAATTCTATTTTCTTTAAAAAATATTTTCCCAATTACATGTAATAGTTTTTTAACATAAATTTTCTAATTATATTATAATTATAATAATGAGATCCAAATTGTGTCCCTTTCCTCCCCCTTTCCTGAGATAGGAAGCAATTTGATCTGGGTCATTCACATATTGTCATGTAAAACGTTTCCATATTAGTTATTTGTGAAAGAATACTCATATAAAACCTAGTCCTCAAAATAAAAACACACAAATAAAGTGAAATAAAAAACTTTATGCTTTATTCTGCATCCAAACCACAATATTCTTTCTCTGGTGGTGGATTGCATTCTTCCTTGTCACAATTTTCTTGGATCATCATATAGCTGAGAATGGTTAAAGTGTTCATAACTAATCATTGTGCAACATTGCTGTTACTGTGTATAATCTGATTCGGCTGATATAGTTTCTTTATGTAACACTTTTATTTCAAAAGATATCTTCATCTCTCCAATCTAGCAAACCAGATAACCACAAAATCAACACACACACACACACACACACACACACACACACACACACACACACACACACACACCCCTCACCTACACCTGGTACAATACTTCTTGGTTATGTAGAATGATATATGATGAACTATTCTTGGGACACTAATGATTCCCAGAGAATATACACCAAAAAGTATAATGGTAATATCATTAATGTAAAAGCTCCTCTCTCTAACATCCTGGGTAATCTGACCATTTAGGTATAACCAGATCTCAGTTCCCTTATTTATATAATGAAGGGATTGATTGGACTAAAGGATCCTTTTCAGCTCTTACATCTTGAGCTAGAAAGGTGGCAGAGACTATGTAGTCCAATACACACACTCACACTTTACAGATAAGAAACTTCAGACCCAAGGTTATTAAGTCATTTGCCTTAGGTAAGACAGGTAGTAATCATTAAAGGTGACATCTGAAACCACATCATTTGGCTATAGAATGAGTATATATTCTTCAGGAACATAATGCCTCCTATAAACACAATGTTAGATATTTTTATCTGTGCTAAGTTTTTGCCACCTCCAATGCCCTGAGTACAATGCTCTACATAGAGTAGATACTTAGCAAATATCTTTTAAATTGGAATACTATTTCTTGAGTTACTTAAGAGACAAAAGAAATTCATTTTATCCTTCTCATAGGTATTAAACAGGTATTAGCTCTATTCTATGGATAGATGGTGAAAGAATGAATTTTACAAAGGTTACAGAGTTGAAAGGATATTAGATAAATGTAATGTTAGGCTCATACCTCTGGGACAATTGCTCTGTATTTCTCTGTTCTAGCTTCTAAGATCTACCTCTACCCTAAAAAAAACAGATTATGTATTGTGTGCTAATCATAATTAGATCTTTAGAGTTTAAGTGACTCAGAGGTATCATTCAGAAATACTTAGAGATAAATGACCCTTTTCTAAGGCGATTCTTCCTCTCTTCCTTCCTTCCTGCTCCTTTCATCTTTCTTTTTTTACTTTTTCCCTCCCCTTCTCCTTTAATTTGTCCTTACCTCTGTCTGTTTGGGTGTATGATTGAGTGGGAGAAAATAAGGAAAACTGGGATTCTGATCTCACCGAATATAAGTTTTTGCTCTAAACTCTAATATCTGCTACCAACTTCATTCCATTTGCTCCATTAATTTCACTACTTTAGTTTCCCATAGTAATTCATAATTGAAACAGGAAATTTAAACTTAAAATATATTTAAAACAGAAAAACAATGACAATACAGAGCTCTTTGGTGTTTTGCATCATTTAAAGATCTAGATAAAAATAGATTGTTCATTTTTCACAGCAATATTAGTTTAGGTTTTACGTTTAGCGCAGAGTAATGTTCCATGAGGGCATTAGTAGAGAAGAAACAAGTTTTCCCAAGTGATATCCAACAATGAACTTAATCCTTATCTCATAATTAACTGAAAATAATAGAAAATATAAAATATCATGCTTATTATTTCTTAATTATGAAAAAATTGATTAGAAAGGAAAATGTTTTACAGATTCTTTTTTTAAAAAAAATCTCCTACCTTCTGTATTGGAATCAATAGTAACTATTGATTCCAAGACAAAAGAGGGATAAGAGCTAGGCATTTGGAGTTAAATGAGTTGTCCAGGGTCATACTGCTAGGAAGCATCAAAGGTCGGATTTGGAGTCCTCCTGACTCCAGGCCTGGCAATATTCACTCTGCTACCTAGATGCCCCTATTTTACAAATTCTTGTACAACGAGCTGTCTTCTATCCATCCCTCAAGATTATTCAAGATTCCTTGGAAGATGGAGCAACAGATATAATCCTGTTCAATGCCTCTCTAAAACTGTATCCAAAGCTTTCTTGATCTCTGATGGATGAGATAGACTTTAATTCAAGAAAGCCACTGGTTCTTCAGTGGCTCCTGTTTACAGATGCCCCATTGCATCAAGCTCCAGAGTAATTCAGAGCATTTTGGAAAAGATGTGTAACCTTTCAATAAATAGGTTGACTTGTCCACCCACTTAATGAAAGACCAACTGGATGAAAAATATTTTTGCATAGATTTTGACATGAGTTTGGATAGGTAGCGTATGGAACATTATATCTTTATTAAAGATCAATGAGGAGGCTATTACAATAGTCCAAACAAAAGATGGCAAAAGCCTGAAATAGAGTGATGCCTGTGTGAGTAGAGACCTGGAACAGATGTGAGAAATTTCCAAATAGAAATGACAAGTTAGGTAACTGATTGAATATGTGGGATGATAGTAAGGAGTCAAAGATGACACTGAAGTTGCAAATCTGAGTAAGTGAAAATATAGAGGTGTCTGAGAGGAAAAAGGAAGTTGGGAAGAAGGATGAGTTTGGGGAGGAAATAAAATCTAGAATGAGTATTGTAACCCATCCATGCCTATGCATTCTGGGCAATTTGGTGAGTCAGTGCTCTTACTTACTTGTCACTGCTCTGGAAACAGAGCCTTAATTCAGAGGAATCCCTGCAACAATATCAAAATGACCTGAGTAACCTAGATATCTTCAATGGTACAGCTGTTGTTTTGGTTGCTAGGAAAAATTATAACTTCCTGAAGAGGCTGATTCCTGGCATAAAGGAATGGTGGGTTGGTAATTTACAAGAAAAGGGAAGTGTTATGAAGATAATGGTAGGTGTGGCTAAATTGGAGATTAAACCCCCTCCTATAATTTGCTGTCATAAATAGAATGTAATGAATACTTTCTTTTTATTCTCAGATTGCTTAATCACACAACCCTTGGGATCAGAAAACAGCTTCTCAAGAGCCCCCACCTCTACTTTAGGGACTACTGCTCTAAAGGATTCAAGTACAAGCTTGTTTATACACTCTAGAGAGGAATGGAAACATTTTTACTTTTTCAAATTGTCTTTTACACCTACTTTTTTGGTAGAAAGACATTCATACCATTCTCTTAGATTATGAAATTTTATTCATTGCAATTTCTTACCTATTTAATTTTTTAAGCTGAAATGCCATAATGTTTTAAACAAGGAGTAATCAGTAGAAATAGGTTATAAAAGTGAAATTATGAAAAGACTGGCTTATCTTTATTCTATATAATTAATAGAAAATTTTAGAAAAAAACTAAACTAAACTAAACTTGAGTTTCCTGAACTCAAGGAGCTCAATGTGTGGGAAAAGAGCCAAACTATCTGTATATTTTTTCACAATATTTGATGTTGAACTTTGATGTTCTAACTTTAATGGTACTGTGCCTCACTACACAATGTAAGGCACATTTCTTAGACCTCTTCTATCAGAGGAAAAAAAAAAAGTCACTCTATCCGGAAACTTATACTAGCTTCCAATCTAAGTCCTGCCTGTCAGTTACATAAAGCAATGTTTTTATTCTGCTTAGTATGAACTTCAGCAGTATTTCGATCTTACTATTATTAAATGGCTATATAATTTTACATTTACCCTTATTAAATTAAATGTTATTGGTTTTGGCTAAATTGTTTTGCCTTTCAATGTTTTTGTTTTTGTTTTTTTAATCCTGATGCTGTCATCCAGTTTGTTGTCTATTCCTCACAGCTTTAGGGCATATACAAATATGATAAGCAAGTTATATGTGCATTTATCTGCCATTGAGAAAAAAATGTTGAATAGCTCAGTAGCAGCAGGCATATTCCTTGGACAATTTACTGGAGAACTATATGTAGGATTGTCCTTGATCCATTAATAAGGGCTACTACTCCTTAGTTCCAGCTATTCAACCACTTTTGTGAATTTGCCAAAGGCTTCAATGAAACCTAGAGAGCATACTTCTAAAATACTGATTGAGTGACTGTGAAAGAAAAAGAAATGAGTATGGTCTCTTCTTTATGAAGCCACATCAAATCTTTATATTTGCTGCTTTGTCTAGGTATTCCCTAACCATTGCTTTAATAATATTTCCTTTTCACATTTTATCGAGAAAATATCCAATTCACTGGTCTACAATTTATAACCTCCATTCTCTTTATATTTTTTTAAAAATTGGGACTATGTCCCTTCTCTAGTCTTCTGGCAATTCCTCATTTTCCAGCATCTTTCAAAGATCACAGGCAATAGTAACTTAGCAATCACATTTGTTTTCAAAATATGAGAATGTACATCATTTGGGAGAAGTGACTCAAATTCATGTAAGATAGCAATATGCTCTCTGGTTCCTTAGTTAACTTAGGTATTTTCTCTCTATTAACAATATTTATTCTTCCCCTTCTAGTAAAAAGATTATTGTTCTTGGGTAAGAAGATAGAAACAGAATTAAAATTGAGTAGCTCTTCTATCTATCTTCAGTTTTTATCTTTTCTACTCTGGGCTATTGTCTTATATCTTGTTTGATGATCCTCTTTTCCCACAAATAGCTAAATATATCCTTTTTGTTATCTGTAATTTTACTTGTCAGCCTTAGCTCATTCTGACTTGTAATGCTACTGTCACTATTCTTGTAGGATCACATTATCTGTTTATCCTTTTTACCTGGCCTTGCTTCTATCTTCTGTTCATGTATTTATGAGAGAAATCTATGTTGGTTGATGAGTTCTCTGGGTGTCCCTGTCAGTTTCTTTAGACTATTCCACTTTTCCTTCCTTATTTAATGTTTTTTTTTTTCTCCTAATATCTTAAGATTTTTTTCTTGAGAGTTAAGCATTCCTCTGTGTCTTGCTTCTCCCATAAATTTTGTCAAACTTTTCCTACCTATAAAAAAGCAATGAAATTTTAACATTAAAATTGAGAATGTAAACTGTGTAAGCACATATTCATCATATTGGATTATTTCAGTGGCCTTCCTACTTTTATTTAAAGCAGTGGGAGATGTGGCTTCAGGGAAATTCCTTTCAAATGATATCAAAACTCTACCTGGAAATCTATCAAATGACTGAATATACATTTAAGTAATCACTTGATATGTTAACAAGAGGATTACATAAAGGATTCCCTATTCAAATGAAAAGTTTGTTTCAGCACAATCTAATTTCATTTTTAGTAGCAATACCTTTTGTTTCTTTGATGGGTATGATAACCCTGCCTCCCAAAATGAACAGATTTTTATGGAGCCTACATTTAATTTTTAAGATCACTAGGTCAGGATATTATTGAAAAATATAAATAGTTCCAATATAAAACTGCACGAAAAAGATTATACACGTAAGTACACTTAAGCCTTGTTTATATCTCTGTTAATATGAAGGTCGGAAACACAGGTATTTGGCATACATAGAAATCTACCAAAGTTATGATTGCTCATTAAATGTACCTGAAAATGCAGTCAAATAAGTTCCTACATAATTTAGGGCAAGTAGCCCTTTCCTATCAAATTCCTGTGATGTAGATGAAATTATTTGATTTATATTCTCATGTCTCTAGTTAATTTTGTACATTTAGAGAATTTGTAAACAAGTTGTTGCATATGATTGTGATGGGATATCACTGCAACATAAGAAATGTCAAATAGGTTAATTTTTAAAAATGGAAAGACCTACATGAAGTTATGAAGAGTGAAACTCATTTCACAACCAAGAGAACATTTTATACAGCAACAGAAATATTGTTTAAACAATGACTTGAATTTGTTCACCTCTAGAGAAAGAACTGATAAATAGAAATAAGCAAGGCATAGTTTTATATATGCCTATATCTTTCTGTCGAATGATATATAGTCGTGGGAGGGGAAGGAAAAGGGGAGTTATCTGAATATTTTAATGTAACAAGTAAACAAATAAATGAAATTTAAAAGTAAATGAATTCTGATTGAGTAATTTACTAGATGGGTCATGGAATAGTAAATTGGAATTCCCCTTAAGTATTGTCAACAATATTTTGAGATTTTAAAAATCCCCTTGTGTTTTTCATCTTCCTACACGATGTTACTGACTAGGGCAATTAACACTGGCATTTTAAAAAACACTACTGTTACTATTTCTTAGTATCAATTGCAGTGTGGAAGAAGGAAAATGCAATTTTATGTACATAAAAACAACTCACTTTTATATAGTTTATAAGGTCTTCAACACATTTTACAACAGTTATCTTATCTGATCCTATGAAGAAAGAGTTACTTTGATCCACATTTACAAATGAGAAAACTATGGCACAGAGAATTTAAATGAATTACTCAGTGTCAAAGAGCTAGTTAGTGTCTGAAGTAGATTTTGTACCCACTAGCCATACTTGGTTTTGGAGAAGACAACATAGAGAAGTTTGGAGAGAACAATACAGGGAATAAAGGAGAATATGACTAGCAACCTATAGATTATTTAATTATTAATATTTATTTAAAACCTACTAGACATTTGGGGGATGCAAAGTCAAACAATGAAACAGATTATGCTGGCAAGGAAATTAAAGTCTATTCAATTGTGTAGACAAGCATCTGTATACAGACTTTCAATTCAATAAATTTTTATTAAGCATCTATCCTGTGCTGACACTGTGGTAAGCACTGAGGATACAAAGAGAGATGGAAGACAGTGAATACCCTCAAGGAGTTTAAAATCAAACAGGACACACAGAAGGCAAAGAAAGTTTTATATAGGACGAATAGGAAATAATTAAAAGAGGGAAAGCATAGACTTAAGGCGGGTCAGGGGAGGCTTCCTTTAGAAGGCAGGATTTAACTGAGACTTAAGGGAAGCCAGGGAAACCAGAAGTTGGAGTGGAGGAGAGAGAGCAGTTCAGGGATGGGACACAACCAGAGAAAATGCCCACAGCTAAAAGATGGAGTGCTATGTTCATGGAATAGCCATGAGGCCAGGATCATTGGATCAAAAAGTATGTTATGTGTATGTGAGTAAGATATAAGATGACCAAAAGGTAGGAGAGGCTTTGAATATCAAACAGAGCATGTTTATTTGATCCTAGAGCCAATAGGATGCCACTGTTGTTTACTGAATAGTGAAGTAAAATGATGACTTGCATTTTACGAAAATAATTTTTTGTGTTTTATATGCATATCCATATGTATATATACATACAGTATATGAATATATAGCATATTCAGAATGTATGGGATATAGTCAGACATATATGTATGTGTATATTTATACAATGTGAATATGTACACATATAAACATACACATACATGTATATGCATATACAGATGAAATAATCGCAGAATAAAAAAATTAAGATTGTTAATCTGGGAAGGGAGTGAAATGCTACTACTAGCTGAGGGCATTGAGGAAAGCTTCATGTGGGAAGTAGTGCTTGAGCTGTATTTTGAAGGAAGAGATTTTCTATAGTCTGAGGTGAAGGCAAAGAGGGAATGAATTCCAGACACTGGGAATGGCCACTGCAAATGCATGGAGGGAGAAGATAGACTGCTCTATTTGAGGAACAAGGAAAAAATCTGATTGGGCTAGATCATAGAATGGAAGAAAGGGAATTGGGTATAATGAGGTTGGAAATATATATTGAAACCAAATTGTGAAGGGCTTTATAAGACAAGTGGAAGTGTTTGTTTTATCTTGAAGGCAACGGGAAACCATTGGAGTTTACAGAGTAGGAGAGTCACATGGTTAGATATGCACTGAATGCAAAACATTTTTGCAGCTCTGAGGAATATGAATTAGAGTAGGGAAAGTCTTGTGACAAGGAGAAAAATTAAGAGGTCATTGCAATAGTTAAAGTGAGAGACAACGAAAGTCTGAGACCCCATGAGTAAAGATGAGTAGTTGAATATGAAAGATATAGAGTAGCTAGAAATAGTAACCATTAATAATTGATTGGAAATCTCAGTGAGAAGAAAATGAGACATTGAACATAAAAGTGAGGTTTTTTTTAACTTGGGAATATAAAATGAAAAGACGGTCATTTCCTTAGAAGGAATAGGACACTTCATTATAGAGTTGGGTTTGGGGCCAAGTCTTCTTTTGGAAATGTTGAATTTGAGATATTTACGGGATATCTAGATTGAAAAATGGGGCTAGAATTTTAGAGAAAAACTGGGACTAGAGATATGGTGCAATGAGTCCTCTGCATAAATAAGATAATTAAATGCTTAAGAGTTGGTGAAGTCATCAAAAGAGATTGTAAATTTGTTTTTGCTTTTCAGTTCCTTTTGGCTTTTTATGATTGCATTCAGGGTTTTCTTGACAAAGATACGGAGAGGTTTGCCACTACCTTCTCCAGTTTTGTTTTGTTTTGTTTTGTTTTACAGAGGATGTAACTGAGGCTAAGAGACTTGCACAGGGTTATAAAAGTAGTAAGAGTCTAAGGCCAGATTTGAACTCAAGAAGATTCCTGACTCCAGCTTCAGCACTTTATTCTCTGTATACCTAGCTGTCTTGAGGTTTTAAAGAGAAAGAAGAAAATAGGGCACAGGGTAAAGGACCCTACATCAGCAAGATTATAGATTAGTCACCTTTCCCCCCCAGACACTTTTAACTCCCTGGCCCTCAAAAAATATTCACTAGTTATAAAATTATTATAGATAAATTCAAAGGACAATATTTAGAGCCTCATAAAACTGTAAATTAAATTGGAGAGTGCTAAACTTTAAAATGTTCACCGTTTACTCATTACTCCTTACCCATCAAATGCCATATGCCCTCTGCAGAGAGAGACAGGTCATACTTTGTACCTGGGGCTCATCTTACAATGACTTCTGGGGCCCAGATCTAAGTGACTTACTTAGGATTAATAAGTGAAGTATCTTGTATATGTTTGCATTAGATATATATTCAGGGTTTTTAATATAAATATCTATATATGTCTACACAAGTATACATATAGATATATTTGTATGTATACTGAATAGATTACAATATTTGTGTTTATGTATCTACATTTATATGTATCTATTTTGCATAAACTCAAAACCAAGGCATATCTTCGTCTAGATTTCATCCTTTCTCCCAATCAATAAAACATATAGAAATTGTTACATTAATTTTTCATTAATGTACATTCTATACTGCATAGTGATACATGCTGATTCTAGATGTAGAAAAAAAATTTTTAATTAAAACAAGATGCATTTCCTCTGCAATTAGTATTCCCACTTCTCCCCCCTTCTAAACTCTCTACAATCTGGCTTCTAATCTCCTTACTCATCTACAACTAGTTTCTCCAAAGTTACTACAGATTTCTTAATTGCCAAATATAAAGGCCTTTTTTTTACATCCAATCTTTATTATTATTATAAGTAAGGAAAATAAATGACAAAGTGATGGAATGACAAAATTCACTACCTCTTTTTACTCCTCTCATGCAACCTAGAATCCAGCAGATGTCTTTTTTAAACAAATGCTTTTGATTTTCCCCTCTAATCAGTGTAAAATATTACAGATAATCTTTTTTTAAAAGTTTATTTATTTATTTATTTATTGGATTTAGAATTTTTTCCCATTGTTGTATGATTCATATTCTTTTTCCTTCTCCTCCTTCCACTCCCCTCCTCTAGCCAATAAGCAATTCCATTGCATTGATCAAGAACTATTTCCACATTATTAATATTTGCACTGGTGTAATTGTTTAGAGAGTCTATAGCCCCAATCATATCCCCATTTGAACCATGTGATCAAGCAGTTGTTTTTCTTCTGTGTTTCTGCTCCCACAGTTATTTCTCTGGGTGTGGATAGCATTCTTTCTCGTAAGTCCCTCAGAATTATCCTGGATCATTGCATTGCTGTTAGTAGAGAAGTCCATTACGTTCAATTGCGCCACAGTGTATTTTCTCTCTCTGTGTATAAGGTTCTCCTGGTTCTGCTCCTTTCACTTTGCATCCATTCCTGGAGGTCATTCCAGTTCACATGGGATTCTTCCAATTCATCATTCCTTTTAGCACAATAGTATTCCATCACCAACAGATACCACAATTTTTTCAGTCATTCCCCACTAGAAGGGCATCCCCTCATTATCCAATTTTTTGCCATCACAAAAGGGTGACTATAAATATTTTTGTACAAGTCTTTTTCCTTATGATCTCTTTGGGGTATAAACTGGATCAAAGGGTAGGCAGTCTTTTAAAGCCCTTTGGATATTGTTCCAAATTGCCTTCTAGAATGGTTGGATCAATTCACAACTGCATTAGCAATGTATTAATGTCCCAATTTTGCCATGTACCCCCAACATTTATTATTTTCCTTTGCTGTCATTTTAGACAATCTGCTATGTGGGAGGTGGTACCTTAGAGTTATTTTGATTTGCATTTCTCTAATTATAAGAGATTTAGAACACTGTTTTCATGTGCTTATTGATAGTTTTGATTTCTTTATCTGAAAATTACCTATTCATGTCCCTTGACCATTTGTCCATTGGGGGATGGCTTGATTTTTTTGTACAATTGATTTAGCTACATATAAATATGAGTAATTAGGCCTTTGTCAGAGATTTTTGTTATAAAGGTTTTTTTCCCAATTTATTGCTTCCCTTCTAATTCTGGTTGCATTGGTTTTGTTGGTACAAAACCTTTTTAATTTGATGTAATCAAAATTATTCGTTTTATATTTTGTAATATTCTCTATGGTCTTAAAACCGTTCCTTTCCCACAGATCTGACAGGTATACACTATTCTTTGTTCACCTAATTTACTTATAGTTTCCATATTTATATTCAAGTCATTCACCCATTCTGAATTTATTAATGGCCTTTTTAAAGACTCTTCTTTGACGTCTTTGTAGCAATTGACACTGTTGATCATATTCTCCTCATCAATAATTTCTTCTCTCTTTATTTTCATGATACTACTTCCTCCTTGGTCTCCCACGATTCTTCTCAGTCTTCTTTACTAGATATTTTTTGCACATTTTGCTTTTTAAACATTTTTATCATGCTTTTATTAAATATGGTGATTCTACATATGAAGAATAGAAAAACATTTTACATGGATACACAGGTTTTAAAAATGCATATTAAATTAAATATGATAGCAGAGACACTGCCACGCTTGTCTTTGTCCCTTTTGATTTTCTGTTTGCTATCTTCTCTATATTTTCTAAATGTCTCATTAAGGCTTATTTCTTTCTTTTCTTCTTTTTTGAAACATTCTCATTACCCTCTTATTCCTCATGCACAACTTTCCTTTTCATCTAACCTCTCTTCCATAAAAGCCTTATCTTGTAACTGAAAAAAAAAAGTAGATAGGCAAAAAAAAAATCCACACATTGGCCATGTCTAAAACCTTCTGTCTCATTCCTCATCTATAGATATTCCTTCTCTAACAAATTTGGAAAACATGAGTCACAGTTGGCCATTTTATTTATTAATTTTAAAGTTTTTTCAAAGTCTTTCTTTACAATATTGTAGTTATTATATGTTGTACTCTTGTTTTTGCTCACTTTCTTTACCATTGATTCATTTGAATTTTCCTAGGTTCTTCTGAACATCATCACTTGAATAATTTCTTTTGGCAAAATGATACTCAATTAGATTCATATGTTGTAATTTATTCAGCTATTCTTCAATTGAGGAAACTTATGCTCCCATTCTTTGCTACTAGAAAAAGAAGCACTATACATTTTGTTACATTTGAGACCTTTTCCATTTTCTTTTATCTTTTTGGAGATATATACCTAATAGTGATATTGCCAGGTCAAAAAACTTTATATAGGTTATTGAATTTTTTGGTATACTCTCTCTTTATTTGGGTCCTTATCTATATCCTGGCTAGTATAAATGTAGCCTGAAACTCTGTTTGCATCCCTCTTTTTTATTTTTTATTTTATTTTATTTTATTATATTTTTTATTTTATTTACTTATTCACTTAGTGATCTCATCCATCTCCATCTTTATATAGATGATTCTTGCATCTATAAATGAATTCTTACTTTCAATTTGAGCTTCAGGCTTTCATCATGAACTGTTTATTATACATTTCAAACTGTGTGGCATGTCAATTTTCATATGTCCAAAACAGAACTCCTTAACTTTTTTTTCTCTATTAATGTTAAGGGTACCGTCATTTGTCTAGTCGAATGGACTAAATTGACACCTTATTGTTATACTCAATTATTCTCTTTTCCTCAACTTATATATCTAATAATTTGCCAAATCTCCTTGGTTCCATCTTGGATTTTATTTAGAGTTCTTCACTTATTACCCCTTGTTGCATTCTCATTCTTTCACATTTCTCTCTTCCTTGCACATCATGATTCATTCCCCCTGCCCAATTCTATCTCTGTAGAAAATTTATAAAATGTAGTTCAGTAGCTATAATTTGGTTTTCTATTATATCCCCTCTTTTTTCTCTTATATAATTTCAATCAAATAGATTGGAGGATAACCAAGTTCTTATTAGCATGGCAATGCTTTAATTTTACTTTGATTTTACACACCTCAGAATGCTATGATTGTGCAACTTTGATAGTATTTGATCTCTCTCAATGTATATATAGGTGTTTAAGAAGGTTTATGGTATGATTAAAATGAAATTAACTCAGGTTGGTATGAGAATTAGGGCTCTATCTTTTCATGATGAACAAGATGTTAGAAGTGTCTCTAATTTCTTGTGCAAACATTATTGTCATTATACTTACATGTTGCCAAGCTACTTGTATAAGTCAGTATAGTATTCCTTCCAAGCTGAAAAAATGTTTTCTTTATTTATTTTTAAGAGTCTTAAAGACTCAATATGTAAAGTAAATACATAATGCTGATCTTAGGCATAATAAATTTTCAGTTCTGTATTTAATGTGTTCATTTTTTATTGTTGCAACATGATTTTGAATGGGATCAGGGGAAATGGTTTCATTAATTTCAGGATCAAACTGGCCTTACATCACTGAATCCTTCTTCTTTTCTAAAGGGAGAAAAAATGGAGAAAAAAATTGAGGTAATTATAATACTAATGCAAAATATTTAGGTTTTCATGGGTCTGGTAACTTCAGCTCCATTATCTTAATAAGCAGCCCTCTACCTGAAAAAGACATTAGTTCTATCATTCCTAGAAATTATTATAATTCATATATGTATAATATACAAATACAAACATATATATTTATATATTTTGTGCAAACACATACACACATGTAATAAATATGCCCAGAAGAAATTAGCTCAACATAACTCATTTATGTGAAATAAAAATGCTTCTATTTCATCAATTAAATATTATCTATAGTATATATTTTTAAAATAAGATTAAGATAAATTTTCTTACAATTTTAAAGTATATTTAAATATTATTACTGATATTAATTTAGGAAAGTACAGACTATGAATTGGTGTTGAAGCATTTTCAAACATTATATAAATACTACATTCATTTATTCATTAATTTAGCAAATATAATTGGGCAAATATAGATTGTATACCTGCTCAAAGCATTCTTTTAGAATATATGGAGAACATCAAGAAGAATAAAGGGAGATTCTTGGTCTTTTGGAGGTTGGAGAACCACAAAATACTAGAAATGAATTGAAATCCAGTTCCGTTATTCAAGGTAAAAAGATAGATAGATAGATAGATAGATAGATAGATAGATAGATAGATAGATATACATACTCAGATTATAAGATAAAAGATAATTGCCATTCAAAGTCTAAAAAATACTTTCCAAGAGCATGGAAGAAGAAAATGCACGTAGGTAGTGCTGGTAAGAATCAAGAATACTTCTAAGAGGAATTTCCATTTGAATTTGGCATTGAAGGAATGTAGAATTGGAAGCAATAGAAATGATGGCTAGGGAATTCCAAGTAATGGTAAGACCCAAAACTAAAGAAACATAGCTGGGGGAATGTGGAGTTTTACTAGGGAAGCAAAAAGATTAAAATTTGGCTGGAGATTTTGATATGTAAAGATTGGGGACAGACTGATCACAGGAGATAAGGCAGAATAGTTATAAATTCATAGCATTTTAGAATTGGAAGGAATCTTAGCAGTCACCATCCCAAACTCCTTCACTGTACAACTGACATTACTAAGGCATAAAAAGGTTAAATGATTTGAGCTAATTAGTGGTAAAGCTTTAATAGAACCTATGTCTCCTGAGCTCATGTTGATCTTTTCTACTAGATACTAATTAGCAGGGTCCAGATTGTAGATGTCTGTGAATGACAGACTTAGCAATTGCCTCTTTATTAAGGCAATTGGAAGCATTTTTTTGTCCACTTTTGATCAGGGAAATGTCACTGTCAGAGTTGTATTTTAGAAATATTAATCTGGCAAGAACTTACACAATGAATTGTGGATGAGAAAGACTAATGTTGGGAGGAATATGTACTAGTACTTAGGAGGATATGTACTAGTAAGGTTAGAAGGTAACACGGGCAGTCAAAATAAGAATGCCTGTGAAGAGAATGGAAAGGAATGAATGGATGAGAGATAATATGAACATGTAAGATCTGCCAGAACTTAATTACTAATTGGATATGTGGATTAATAGAGAGGGAAAAGACAAATATAATCTTGAAATTACGTCTGGATGAATAAGGTAAAAACTGTACTTTTAAAATGAACATAGAACTTGTTGGGAGAAACTGATTGAGTGATTTGTGTGGAAATATTGTATTTAGGGTGTGAATAAGTAGCTACTTTAGACAATGCTCAGGGGTGTACATATTATGCCTCCCAATCTTGTAATGTTTAATACCATTTTCTTTGGTTATAACAGGTTTAGACCAAAGGAGATAGGATAAGTTTTGTCTAAAGGAAGCCCTTCTCTCTTCAACCTCAACCCCCACGATTGGAATATTAGATGAATTTCACCATGTCATATTTAATTACAATATGAATGACAGTTGAACAGCATAGGGTTTTTTAATCTGCATCTTTGGTGGAAATATTCACGTAGACAACATTGCAAATCTATCTAAGTGTAGAAGTATATGAGGATTTAATTTTCCTTTTGCCTAGTCCTGAAGTGAGAATTGCAAATACCACCAGGAAATTGTTCTCACAATATTTACAAATGTTATTTAATAAATTTCTGGTGTTTCCTTTGCCCTTAAGGACAAAAAGAAAAGTCATAAGAGTTATATGGCTTTTGAATGCAGAGTTTATAAATGAATTCCTATTGTTGCTACTATACATTCATAGTTGAGTTAACTTCTAAACAAAACTTTTTTTTGGTAAGGGATGCAAAGCTTGTAGTTTGCTCTTGGTTGTTATTTATGCTATGATATTTCTTAAATTATTCTGTGCTTTAGACATTAACCTATGGGTTGTTTTATGCATAATGAATGAATGGATTCTTTTTTTCATGAATCTTATAGTTCTATGTAAAGCCCTTATACAACTAATATATTGAGTTAATTTACTTTGCACTATGACTAAATACTAAGGAAAGTGTATTCCACATAGAACAAAAGCTTTTATGTTATCAACAACAGATGCTATTTTACATTTCTTATTATGAGATAATAATAATTATAATAATAAAATAATAATAATAGATATATTTGAATAATAGTCATTTTAAAATAATTGCCTGACGTGATCCTTTTTTTTAACCCTTATCTTCCATTTTAGAATCAATTCTGTATATTGGTTCCAAGGCAAAAGAGCAGTTAAAGGTAGGCAATGGTGGTTAAGTGATTTGTCCAGGGTCACGCAGCTAGGAAGTGTCTGAGGTGATATTTAAATCCATATGTAGGCCTGGCTCTCAATCCACTGAGCTTTGCCCTCTGCCCCACTTGATCTTTGTTACATTTAACACTTGATTTAAGTTGACACATCAAATTTAAAGATAACATGGAAGTGGAAAGGAGAATAAATAGATTATATCAAATAATTTTATATATGGGAAGAAATTTCATCAGGCTGGAAATTTTATACTTGAGTTAAAAAGTTTTCCTTATGAAAAATCTTGTAATTGGTGGCCTATTAAGCTTAATAAAAGGCAACGGTAAAATGTAGTAATACTAATTTAGAATGTATTAATAAAAGTATAGGATGCAGAATGAAGACAATTGAAGTTACTTTACACTCTTTTAGGGTCAGTTTGGGTCTAGTGTTACCTTTGGGAAGTACACTGAGATGCTTTTGTACATCCAAGATTGGGCAGTAGGGTTGATGTAGAGAAGTGAAGCCATTCCATATGCAGGCTGATCACAGAAACTGCATATTCAGCTAAAGAGAATATGATGAATTCCTTCAAATATTCAAAAGGTTTTCATGTAAAAGAGCTCTTATGGACCCAGAAATCTAATCTCAGAGCAATATGTGAAAACTGCAGAGAAGCAAATTTTGACTCAAGATAAGTAAACTCTTTTCAAAGTGAAATGATGTGCCTCAGGAGGTAGTATATTCCTTGACAGTGGAGGTCTTTAAGCAGAGGATACCACCTCTTAAGCCCATTGTTAAATAATCTGTGGGTTGCTTCCCTAATAAAGAGAAGAAGAGGAGATGTAACTTAGAGGGAGAGAATTCTTTACAAACTAGGAAATAAGAGTAAATGATCTCCGAATCTGGAAAACAATTCTTGCCAATAACTTTGATGTCATGAACCCCTTTGTCAGCATGGTAAACTGTACTGGCCCCTTCTCAGAGTAATATTTTAATGCATAGTAAAGTAATAGTTTTACAGAGAAACCATTTTATTGAAATAATTATCCTTTTTCTTTCTCCAAAAAATTCATGGACCTTATGGGAAGAAATCCTGATCTACAGAGTTATGCTTCAGATGAAGATTTAGGATTCAGGAAGTCCCTTAAACCTGCATCTAAATTGCAAGCCTTATTTTGCATATACTTTAGCAATATACATTTCTATAAACAACTTTTCAAAAACCACTCTTGAACCTGGTTAAGGAGAAGACCCCCTCAGATTTTCTCAAATAATAGTTGGAGATGTGTGACACCATAACCCAGAAAGTGGAGATGGCGAACAAATATCCTACTTGTGAGAAAGAGTCAAGGGGAAATTTTTTTTTAAACCCTTGTACTTCAGTGTATTGTCTCATAGGTGGAAGATTGGTAAGGGTGGGCAATGGGGGTCAAGTGACCTGCCCAGGGTCACACAGCTGGGAAGTGGCTGAGGCCGGGTTTGAACCTAGGACCTCCCGTCTCTAGGCCTGACTCTCACTCCATTGAGCTACCCAGCTGCCCCCATGGGGAATTTTTTTAACAAGAGCAAGCAGAAGACCTGGGTAGACCTGGGCTTCTAAATCAAAGTTTCTGGTTTTAGTAGAGAAACTACTGGGAGGAACATCATTATAGAAATTGTCAGTGGTCCTATCTTGATTGAATTTTGAAAATCCACAGGAGGCAGAAAATGTAAATGGAGTAGCTGTTGTACTTAATTATTCCTTTAAGAGAAGGGCATAAAAGAAGCATGATGATAAAAGAATGGTGGAAAGGTAAGTACTGAGACAGGGTTTTAGTTGCAATGCAACAGTAGATACCTGAGACATAGACATGACAAGGAAAAGACAAAGAATGTCCATACCCTTGCCAGTTTAATTGTTTTCACCCAGTTCCTATAGCAAAGTTACATTTCCCCTTTGTTTCTCAGAAAATGGAAGCGAGGAGAGAGTTTATCTTACAGGAATAAAACTCAATCAGAAAAAAATTAAAAATAATTGTACCGTGAGTCTGGAGAGCAATAATTGTTGCTGGTCACGCTAATGAGGGTGTATCTCTCTCCTCATTTGAAACTACCTACAGTCAACATAAAAAAATGGAGCTAGCCTACCCTATTGGTTGATATTTCTAAGCCAGTCTTTATGCTATTTTTGTGCACAATTTAGTAACATTAGGAGTATGGTTCCAAATGATTTTCCAGATGGGCTGGAAAAATTCACAGCTCCACCAACATTGCACTAATGAATTTGTTTTTAAAAGATTCACATGTTTTGGGAGACTAAGTAATTGACCACTGAAAATAAGACCTTGAGGATGAGAGCAATATGAAAGATAGAATGGCACTGGTAAAGAAGGTGGATCCTTATCAAATATATATTTTGCCTTCCTCACTATTTTCTTTTGTTATCCCTTTGTCTCTTTGGGGATCCTCCACTGATGTCTGGATGATCTCCTTATTATCCCCTTTAAAGCCATGCTCCTCCTCCTCTTGATGCTGTCTTTTCTGTCAAAATTCAACTCATATATTCATCATCTTAAATCTATATTCTTTTTGAAAAGAATAATAAAATAAAAAAATAATAAAAAACCTAAGTCATCCCATTGTTTTAATGAAGTATTTCCTGATCATCTCAGATAGAAATGTGTTATTTTTCTTCCCCATAATTCCTCTAACATTTAATACTCATTTGGCACTAATTATATATTGTTGTGTATTATAATAATTATTTGTGTACATAATAATCTATATACATGTCCTAGCTTCCCAATTTGTTTGTAAGCTCCTTAAGGGTAAAGATTATCTAGTTTTTTCTTTGTACTTTGCCCTATAATGATTTGCCAACATAATAGGATTTTAAATTATTTATTGATTGAATGAAGGAAATTAAACTTGGTTAGGGCCATGAATATGTGACTCCCTTTTTCCTTTCTTCTCTTTTTGTTCTTTGTTCATTTCCTTTGCAATAGTTTATCAACCAAACAACTTCTATTTGCGAAGCACTGTGCTAAAACAATGGAAATACAAAAAGAGGCAAAACACAAACCTTGCCTTCAAGGACCTTACAGTCTAGTGAATTCATCATAGCAAAAGGTTTCATTTCCTTAACATGTGTCCTGAGATCTACCAGTGCTCAATGCTCAGATAATATGTCCACCAAAGACTGTGCTGAAAAAATGAATGAGCCAGTCTTATCTTTCCAACACAGGTTCCCCTTTTTGCCACCCTCCTACTATAAACAAAATTTTGTAAAAGGTCCAACTATTAGAACATATGTTTTGCTTTATTTGTTTTAGATATGAGAAGTCTAGGCTGAATGAAAAAGTATGAAAAAAAATAAAATCCATACTTTCTAAACATAGTACCCTCAGTTGCATTTTCTATTGTGATGATTTAATAAATAAAAATCTAATTCATACCAGAAATGTTATTTATGTCCACGATAATGTTTTTCCTTAATAAAATTTTGTATAGAATGTAACCTCAGAGGTTAGTTGAAGACTGAACTAAGACTGATAGTAAAGTTGGATGATTCAGTTCAGTGTTTTCATGGTATTAAAACGGGGAAGATCTTGAGTATTCTATCATGTAGTTAGGAACTCAAAGTACATTTTTCTTCAAGGGCAAGGATTGCAAGACTATCTGTCTCTAGATATATTGAATTTCTTTTTTAGACCTTGCAAACCTATATTACTCAAATAGCAGGCATTTTTATCCCTTAAAATGTAAGTTGCTTTGATTTTTAAGAACAAATTTGTGAACCCAGTTCATTCAACTAGCTAAGGTTTGTAAAAAATATATTTTAGAAATGGTCTTCTATAGCTATTAACACCTTATATTGATTTTTAGCTTATTTTGGCTTCTAAAATATAAATATAATTTTTTTTCAGGAGAGTTTCAGGATTCAGGGTGAAATGGAAAATGTTGGCACAGCATCTCCAAATACAATCAGTTTGGTTTCCTGGAGAGGTTAGATATGCCACAAGGTTATTTTTTTCAACTCTTACCAGTAATTTGATTTATTTTCTTCCTGAATCTGGGCTCAATAGCTCAGGCAAAGAGATGAGCTGTTCTCCAGTTAGAATAGGCCTTTGGGAAGAAAATACATTCCATGCTGTGCTTTTGTTTGTAGCAAAATGTCAAGCCCGTTACCAAGTGAAGGCAAACCTACAGTATTTTGAGACATCAAACTGGCAACAGATAGAGGCATCTTGCTGGAGAAAGAAAAGTGAAGTTGGAAATAACAAACCCTTATAATGTACTGTTATATTTAGTACACGTTAGCCTCTGAAATTCATACTTTATGCTGCTGGCCAATATATATTATGACATATAAACTTTTCTTAATTTTTTCCTTTCCTTCTTCCCTCCCACTCTTCTTCCTACCTCCCCCTCTTCCTTCCTTCCTTCCTTCCTTCCTTCCTTCCTTCCTTCCTTCCTTCCTTCCTTCCTTCTTTCTTTCCTTCCTTCCTTTCTTCCTCCTTTCCCTTCTTCCTTCCTCTCTCCTTAAGAAATGGTTTTTGAGATACTTAATAATGAGGATGAATATTGGTATTTGAGATCACTTTTCTTCTGAAAATCCTTAACATGCATATTTAACATAATATTTAAAATTGAAATAAAGGTGAGTAGGAAAGGACAACAGAAATTGTTTGCCCTATTTCCATTTTTCTCTTTGGGTTTTCCAGTATTCCCTATGCATTTTGATACATAGGAATTTTCTTGATTACTGATAGCAATAGAGCTATTTCTTGGTTCAGAATTATATTTAAGTACTGATAGATGTTGAAAAATGTATGAAATAGGAGTGAGAAAAAATGCTACTTCTCAGCACATATTACAAATAATACTGAACAGTGACCATATGGAATAGAGGGAAAACATGGGTTCAAATGCCAAGTCTTCTGTATTACCCTGAAAAAGTCATTTATCTTCTCTGTGATTTATTTCTGCTTGTCTATAAAATAAAGTGGTTGATTTGAATGATTATTAACCCCCCTTCCACCTCAATAGACACATGTACAAGGATAGTATAACTACTCTGATAATTTATATTAGAAGATACTTGATGCTAGTACATTCTGGACAAATGCCATTTTTGCTCATTAAAAATGTAGTTTATCTCTCACTATACTGACTATAGTAACACCTTAACTGTGCTTTTGAACTGAGACAGATTTTTGGACACAGCTAATGTGAGAATTTGTTTTTCTAGGATAAATTTATTTGTTTTGATTTATTGCATTTTATTAAAATCAAATGTATATTATTGTATAAATGAAAATAAATATCTATGTTATTTTTAAAAGTCAGCCTAAAAGAATTTTCTATAAAATTTGATAATGCAAAAGAAGCCTGGATCTACTTGTATCAAGAAATTTGGCAAAAGATAAATGTGTTTTGTTTTAGTTGTGAAAAATGAAGCAGACTCCCTCTATGATATTTCTATAGATATTTCATTTCTCAAATGGGAAAGCATCTTCAGTGTTAATCTTATAATTCTCAAATTTCTACAGTATTCTAGACATTGTAACAAATTGAAATCTCATCAGTATTTGGAGGACAGAGGTCCCACCATGCTCATTATCATACAGATTTGCATTTGTATCAAGAAATAAAGATGTTGGCATGTGGAAAAAGCATATATATATATATATCATACATATATATATATATATGTATGATATAATAAGAAGACCAAAGTTTGAACTATGATTCTTTATGACAGTGGACAAATTATTTTATTGCTCTGAGACTCAGTTTTCTCATTAGCACAATTAAGCAATTGGACTTAGGGCTCTGATCTAAGGAAGGTAACGTGTTATAGAGAAAAGAACACTTCCTGTGAAGTCAGAGAATATGGGTTTCCCTTTTACCTGTGGTGAGTTTCCTCATCAGAAAATTAGATAGTTGAATAAGAAACCTTGTAACAGCTTTTTATCTTTCTATGATTCCATCTAGATCTCAAGTTTCATGAGTCTATGTCACATGTACCTTTCCATAATACAGATTCATTAGCATGACTGAAATGAGACCTAGTTTATGCAAGTCATTAAATTATTAGTGTGTCTTTCAACTGGAAAATTCTAAGTGACCCACAATCTGTAATGTGTCATTGCTATAGCAGACACTAAGTCTTAGCAGGTTTTGATGCTTCAAAAAATAAGAGAACTGGAAATAAGGAGAAAAGATTATCTTTCATTTCTATAGAACTTTAAAGCTCACAAAAAGTTTTCACATTCATTACATTTTATCTTTTTTATTTCCTTCTGAGATCAGAACAACAGTTACAAATAAAAAGTATGTATTGTAAAAGAATCCTGCAACTATTGTCAAAAGGCTTGAATTCAAATTTTGGCTTTGTTAATCACCATCTGCATACTTTAGACAAGTCATTTAACCTCATCATACCTGTTTCCACTTCTGAAAAGAAAAGGTGATCTTTAAGGTTATTTCCAATTTAATTAGAAAACTGAGGCTCAGAAAAGTTAAGTGGTTTGCCCACAATCACAAAGGCAATAAAATAGGATAGAACTTGGATCACAATCCAGGATTCTGGGTAGCTACACCAGGACTCTATCAGCTATATTACACTGCCTCTTGGGCAATTCTTATGTTGGGAATTTTTCATAATAATGTATATAATAGGGTTAGCGATTCACTTTCCTGAGTCCCAGTATGAGAAAGTTCTTCCTTTTTCATAGATCCTTAGAGAGAAAGTAATTAAGTTCCAGTGACACCAGAAGAAGAATTAGGCATCACCTGAAACTATGGTAGTTTTAAGGGTGGCTGAACTCTTCACATGCTGATTTTTCAGAATACAGAAATTTGGGTCTATGTGAGATGTTTTGTTTTATTTTATTTTGGGCCTGGAGTGGGATGGGATTACTGTTGATGTGATGGAAATCACTCAATTGGGAATATAGAGACTAAAGTTTTCATTCTAGTTTTCTCTACCAGTAGTGATCTATCCTGGTGATATTGGGAGTAATACTTAATCTCATTGGGTTTTTTCATCTATAAAATGAATATACTACTATCTAGTTCTCGGGATTGTTGGAAGCTTTAATGTTTGAAAAGAAACATTTCTTTTATATATATATATATATATCTGCATATACATATATATCTCATTATTATTGCCTTAGTGACTTACTCTTTTCCTACCTTCTTGCCTTTGCTTTTTCAGTCCTTAGACCATGATCCCAAATGATCTAAAAGCTACCAGTGGTAAAATGAAAAAATAATTCGAAATCATTAGATGTGGGTTTGAATCTCAGCATTATTTTTACAAGCTCATTAAACTTAGACATCACTTAATCACTCTTTGCTTCAGTTTACTCATCTATAACAATGAAAGTATTTAAATAGATGATCTACTTTTCTAGGATCCTCTGAAGTATAGGTCTAATGATGTTCAGACAGATTTGTGAAGGAATGCAATGCATTAAGGACCCCATTCAACTCCAACATCCTACAAAAACTTTTCTCAGTCATTCTTTCCCATAGTTATCTAACTTGATCAATTATTGTCTATACCAAATATTAAGGAAGTGCTGGCAATGTGTTATGTAATTCTTTGAATTACAAAGAAAGCAAAGTACTTTCCCTCATGGAGCCTGCAGCCACACTCAGCCATATGTCTCCTTGTTCACCTTGTACTCTTGCATTTTTTCATATCATTTCTATAATTATAGCATAAGGCTCTTGAAGATATTGGCCATGACATCATATAATTTAGAATACTATAACATGAACAGCTCTTCAATTAGAGTCAGAAGCAAAGACACTACAAGAACTAGCAAGTGTGATTTTTACCTTCTTATTCAACTTCTCACAAAAAACTGTAAAATTGCATCTATTCCTCCAAGCCATTTGAGGAAGTGTAATTAAGATGGTTAGGAGTGGGACAGACTTTTATATGTTTCCATGGATACATGGTTGTAGTAATGATCAGATAGTTCCCCTTCCATGTCCAGATCACTCACTAACATAATCTTTGTTAAGACATTCAATCTCCCTTTGCCTCAGGTTCCACATCTCTAAAATGAGAATGATTTCAATGTTTCATTCAAATAAAAAATCATATGATTCATGATTTTTAAAGATAGAATTTTGGTGCTCCAATAGGCATGTTTACTTTACAGATGAAGAAATTGAAGTCTAGAAAAATTAAAAGACTTAAAAACAACAAACATTTATATAATACTTACTATGTGCCAGGCTAGCATTGTACCAAGCACTTTTTAATTATTATCTCATTTGATTCTTATAACCCTGAGAGCTAAAAGTTATTCCCATTTTATAGATGAGAATAAGACAAACATAGGCAAAGTGACTTGCCCAGTGCCACACAGCTAATAAATATTTATGGTTGGATTTGAACTCAGGTTTTCCTGTTTCCAGTTTCAATATAGGCACCTAGTTATTCAAATTTATCTGAATATTTTTGAATTCACTCAGCTTTTGTCCCTGAAAGCTGAGAAAGTTCAAACAAATTCAGATTTCTTTATATTCCGTTCAGAAGATCATACTAATTTGCATTTGAGACTTGCCTAATTTTAAATGCAAAACAGGTTATATAAAAATTTGGTCAATGAAATAGTTTATTGTTTTCTTGGTTTGATATGTCTAGATCTGAAAGAAGGGAGTCGAAGTCCCCCACTAGTATAGTTTTACTGTCTATTTCCTCCTGAAGTTATTTTAATTTCTCCTATAAAAATTTAGAAGTTATGCCATTTGGTGCATGCATGTTTAGTTTTGATATTACTTCACTGTTTTTAGTACCTTTTAGCAAAAGGTAATTTCCTTCCTTATCACTTTTAATTAGAGCTATTTTTGCTTTAGTTTTGTCTGAAATCATGATTGCTACTCCTGCTTTTTTTTTTTTTTTACTTCAGACATGCACAATAAATTCTGCTCCAGTCTTACCTTTTCTCTCTGTATATGTAACTCTGTCTCAAATGTGTTTCTTATAAACATATAGTAGAATTTTGGTTTTTAATCCATTCTGCTATCTCATTCTGTTTTATGGGCTAGTTCATCCCATTCACATTCACAGTTATTATTACCCACTGTGTATTCCTCTTCATCTTCTTTTCCCCTTTTGATCCTGCTCTTTTTCCTTTCACTCTGTCCCTACTCACCAGTGTTTTGCTTTTCATCCCCACACTTCTCTCTACCACCTATTACCATCCCCTTCCCTTGTCATATTCCCCTCTTACTTCTCTATTGGCTAAGATAGGATTCTATACCCCAGTGAACTGTTGGGTTGTTATTCTCTCTCTGAGTCAGTTATGAGTTTAATATAAGAGTAAAGTTTAGGTTTTTCTGGGTTAAGATGGCGGCAGAGTAAAAAGCAGCGCTTAACCTCTCCTGACCGAAACATACAGGACTTCTCAAGGGGGCATAAAAACAAACCCAGTCGAACGGAGGGACCCCACAACAGGGTGCAGCGTGGAAGGTACGAGGAATCGGGACATTTCCATGCTATAAAGGGATGAAACAGCTCTCACTAAATCGCGGGCTGAGCAACACCCCCCCCACCCCCCCCCCCACACACCACCTGTAGCGCCGAAGCCAGGTCAAAAGAAATAGAGCAAGTTTGGGCCACCCATCGAGTCATTGGCAGCTCCAGGGCCTGTTCCTGAGAGTGGCAAGATTTGGGACCCCAAAAAGCTGAGGAACCCACATGGACTCTGAGCGCGGACACAGAGCGCAGGCGTGGGTGGAGACGTGGGAGGAGGCGGACACAGGCGGGAGTGAAGGCTCTGAAACCCTGAGAGGGGAACCAGTGCAGATGGGTATACGACTGTGGAAGCAGCGGCCTGAGACCTGTAAAGGAACCTCTGACAGAGGATCAAGCAAGGGGGTCCACCAGGAGGCTTGACCTTGAAAACAACCAGACCTCAGACCTCAGGAGCCAAAAGACCACAGGCAGTCGCTGAGCGCGAGGATAAAGCTGAGAAGCTGCTGGGCTAACGATGGCTACCCAGAACCAGGAAGTCCAGAAGAGAGAGAAAAAGATTAACAACAAGAAAAAGAAATCTTTAACACTTGACAACTTTTACACAGAGAAAATCCAGACTACCGAGCAATCAGAAGAGGAGAAAAAACAAGCAATCACATCCGAACCATCCCAACATAATCAAAACTGGTCACAAGCTCTTGAAATGTTCAAAACTGAGATGACGAGAAAGTTGGAAAAGATTTGGTCAGAGAAATGGGAAGTAGCTCAAAAGGAAATCAGGCAAGAAAATAACAGTTTAAAAGGCAGAATTTCTTACCTCACTTTCCAATTGCTCAATATATATGCACCAAGTGGTATAGCATCCAAATTCATAAAGGAGAAACTGGCAGAGCTCAAGAAGGAAATAGATAGTAAAACCATAATAGTGGGAGATCTAAATATTCCTCTTTCAGATCTAGATAAATCAAACCAAAAAATAAATAAGAAAGAGGTAAGAGAGATGAATGAAGTCCTAGAAAAATTAGATTTAATTGATATGTGGAGAAAAATAAATAGGGACAAAAAGGAATACACCTTCTTTTCAGCTGTACATGGTACATTCACAAAGATTGACCATGTAATAGGGCATAGAATCATGGCAAACAAATGCAAAAGAGCAGAAATAAGAAATGTAACCTCAGATCATAATGCAATAAATATAACAATTAGTAAGGGCACCTGGACAGGGAAATCAAAAACTAATTGGAAATTAAATAATATGATTCTCCAAAACCAATTTGTCAAAGAAGAAATCATAGAAAATTTGATTTTGATTTTTTTGTTCATAGAAAAACAATCAACAATTTCATTGAAGAAAATGACAATGATGAGAAATCCCATCAAACTCTGTGGGATGCAGCCAAGGCAGTACTCAGGGGGAAATTTATATCCTTGAGTGCATATATTAACAAATGAAGAAGGACAGAGATTAATGAATTGGGCATGCAACTCAAAAAATTAGAAAGCAAGCAAATTAAAAATCCCCAGATGAAAACTAAATTAGAAATACTAAAAACCAAGGGAGAAATCAATAAAATCGAAAGTAAAAGAACTATTGAATTAATAAATAAGACTAGAAGCTGGTACTTTGAAAAAACAGATAAAAGAGACAAAGTACTGATCAATCTAATAAAAAAAGGAAAGAAGAAAACCAAATTAACAGTATCAAAGATGAAAAGGGAGACCTCACCTCTAATGAAGGGGAAATTAAGGCAATCATTAAAAACTATTTTGCCCAACTATATGGCAATAAATACAACAATTTAGGAGATATGGATGAATATTTACGAGAACATAAACTGCCTAGAGTAACAGCAGAAGAAATAGAATACCTAAATAATCCCATATTAGAAAAAGAAATTGAACAAACCATCAAAGAACTCCCTAAGAAAAAATCGCCAGGGCCTGATGGATTCACAAGTGAATTCTATCAGACATTCAAAGAGCAACTAATCCCAATACTATACAAATTATTTGATATGATAAGCAAAGAAGGAGTCCTACCAAATTCCTTTTATGACACAAATATGGTCCAAAGCCAGGGAGATCAAAAACAGAGAAAGAAAACTACAGACCAATCTCCTTAATAAACATAGATACAAAAATCTTAAATAGAATACTAGCAAAGAGACTCCAGCAAGTAATTAAGAAGATCATCCACCATGATCAGGTGGGATTTATACCAGGAATGCAAGGATGGTTCAACATTAGGAAAAACATCCACATAATTGACCATATCAACAGTCTAACAAACAAAAATCAAATGATTATCTCAATAGATGCTGAAAAAGCCTTTGACAAAATACAGCATCCATTCCTATTGAAAACACTGAAAAGTATAGGAATAGAAGGACCTTTCCTAAAAATAATAAACAATATATACCTAAAACCATCAACAAGCATTATATGCAATGGGGATAAATTAGAAGCCTTCCCAGTAAGATCAGGAGTGAAACAAGGATGCCCATTATCACCTCTATTATTCAACATTGTACTAGAAACACTAGCAGTAGTAATTTGAGAAGAAAAAGAAATTGAAGGTATGAAAATAGGCAATGAGGAGACTAAGCTATCACTCTTTGTAGATGATATGATGGTCTACATAAAAAATCCTAGAGAATCAACTAAGAGGCTTGTAGAAATAATCAACAACTTTAGCAAAGTGGCAGGATACAAAATAAATGCACATAAATCATCAGCATTTCTATATATTTCCAACACCTAACAGCAGCAAAAGTTAGAAAGAGAAACACCATTTAAAAACATCCTAGACAATATAAAATACTTAGGAATCTATCTATCAAAACAAACACAGCAATTATATGAAAACAACTACAAAACACTTTCAAAACAAATAAAACTGGATCTAAACAACTGGAAAGCCATTGGTTGCTCATGGGTAGGACGAGCTAACATAATAAAAATGACCATTCTACCCAAATTAATTTACCTATTTAGCGCCATACCTATCAAACTACCAAAAAACTTCTTTACTGAATTAGAAAAAACTATAACAAATTTCATTTGGAATAACAAAAGATCAAAAATATCAAGGGAAATAATGAAAAAAATGTGAAGGAAGGGGGCCTAGTAGTACCAGATATTAAACTATATAAAGCAGCAGTCATCAAAACAATATGGTACTGGCTAAGAGACAGAGAGGAGGATCAGTGGAATAGACTTGGGGTAAATAACATCAGCAAGACAGTGTATGATAAACCCAAAGAGCCCAACTTTTGGGACATGAATCCACTATTTGACAAAAACTGTTGGGAAATTTGGAAAACAATATGGGAGAGATTAGGTTTAGATCAAGATCTCACACTCTACACCAAGATAAATTCAGAATGGGTGAATGACTTGAATATAAAGAGGGAAACTATAAATAAGTTAAGTGAACACAGAATAGTACACCTGTCAGATCTCTGGGAAAGGAAAGAATTTAAAACCAAGCAAGAGTTAGAGAAAATTACAAAATGTAAATTAAATGGTTTTGATTATATTAAGCTAAAAAGCTTTTGTACAAACAAAAACAATGTAGTCAAAATCAGAAGGGAAACAACAAATTGGGAAAAAATCTTTATAACGAAAAACTCTGACAGGGGTCTAATTACTCAAATATACAAGGAGTTAAATCAATTGTATAAAAAATCAAGCCATTCCCCAATTGATAAATAGGCAAGAGACATGAATAGGCAATTTTCAGGTAAAGAAATCAAAAGTATCAATAAGCACATGAGAAAGTGTTCTAAATCTCTAATAATTAGAGAAATACAAATTAAAACAACTCTGAGCTATCACTTCACACCTAGCAGATTGGCTAAAATCAAAGAAGAGGAGAATAATGAATGCTGGAGGGGATGTGGCAAAATTGGGACATTAATGCATTGCTGGTGGAGTTGTGAACTGATCCAACCATTCTGGATGGCAATTTGGAACTCTGCTCAAAGGGCTATAAAAGACTGCCTGCCCTTTGATCCAGCTATACCATTGTTGGGTTTATACCCCAAAGAGATCATAGATAAACAGACTTGTACGAAAATATTTATAGCTGTGCTTTTTGTGGTTTATAGCTGTGCTTTTTGTGGTGGCAAAGAACTGGAAAATGAGGGTATGTCCTTCAATTGTGGAACGGCTGAACAAATTGTGGTATACGCTTGTGATGGAATACTATTGTGCTAAAAGGAATAACAAACTGGAGAAGTTCCGGGTGAACTGGAAAGACCTCCAGGACCTGATGCAGAGTGAAAGGAGCAGAGCCAGAAGAACACTGTACACAGAGACTGATATACTGTGGTAAAATCGAATGTAATGGACCTCTGTACCAGCAGCAATACAATAACCCAGGACAATTCTGAGGGATTTATGGTAAAGAACGCTACCCACATCCAGAGGAAGGACTGCAGGAGAGGAAAGATAAGAAAAACAGCTGCTTGAGCGCAAGGGTTGTGGTGGACATGATTGAGGATGTGGACTCGAAACTACTACACCAATGCAACTACCAACAATTTGGAAATAGGTCTTGATCAAGGACACATGATAAAACCAGTGGAAATGTGTGTCAGCCATGGGTCGGGGAAATGCTGGGTGTGAAGGGGAAAGTAGGAGCATGAATCATGTAACCATGTTAAAAATGAATATTAATAAATGTTTAAAATTTAAAAAAAGAGTAAAGTTTAAGATTTGCTGTCACCACCCTTATCCTCCCCTCCATTATAATAGCTTTTCATGCTTCTTTAGGTGAGATAATTTACTCCATTCTATCTCTCCCTTCCCTTTTCTCTCAGTGTAGTCTTTTTCCACCCATTGATTTTTCTTTTGCATATCTCAATGAAATGCTTTAAAGCATTCTTCAGTGGAATACTATTGTTTGTTAAAAATCTGTTAAGGAGGAAGGAAAGAAAACAAGAGACAAGAGTGGAAGGGAAAAGAAAAAGAGAGAGGAAGAGAACTGGATAAATAAATGTAAGAAGATCTACAGAGAAGACTAAAACACATTTAAGTGAGGTAGGAGAAATATTTTGGAAGTCCCTGCCACATAGCCTGCATTAGCTTCTCTTAAGACTCTAACCCACAAAAATTAGGCTTCTTTTTTCCTTTAAAACTACTGAGAGCATCCTCTAGGAAACTAAGGCTAAAACTACTGATGCAGATTTCCAGTGGCCCAGGAAAAAACCAAAGCCATTTCAAGAAGAATGTCTCCTCTTTTAGGCTAATCATACTGCCAGTCTTACCAACATAATGTCAGGGATGCTGTGCCTCATTATATCAATGATGTATTTTTTTCTGAATATCCTTTCCGTTCTATGGTTATATCTTTTTGTAAGCTTTTAGTTGATCTGCAAGTTCTCATTTATCATTTTGTTCCAGTCATCAGCCTGAACCACCTGACTTATTTGAATGATATATGACCTATGATTTGCCAAGATAGAAAAGCCACCAATCGATAGAAAAGACAGAGGATCACTGAATCTTGATGTATCAGCAAACTGCTCTTCTCATATCTTCTTATTTACTTGATATATACTTTAGAGAATGATTATTTCTCATCATTGTTCTTAGAAATGCTAATTAGTTGATTAGTCACTATTCACAGTTCTTTGCTGTTATTTAATTATTAGTTATGTCTGCCTCTTTGTCATCCTATTTGGAATTTTCTTGGCAAATATACAAATATACTTTTCTTTTCAAGCTCACTTTATGGATGAGGAAATTGACTCAAACATGTGAAGTCACTTGACCAGGGTCACATAACTAGAATGTGTCTGAGGCCAGACTTAAGCCCAGCAATCCATCCACTGCACCATCTACCTTCCTTACAATAATTTACCTTTCTTTATTCTCAGCTCTTTGCTCAGAATGTATTAGCCACCATGATTTTTCTTGGGGTAGTAGAATTAAGGTTAGAGCAACATTACTTCATGGAGAAATGTGAAATTAAACTGAACTGGAAGACAATTTCTGTATCTTTGATTTGGCTGATATACTAGGAACAATGTAACTCTTTCTTACTCCCATTTCTATTGCCAGTATTAATGAAAATTGTATAATGCCATTACAGTCATTCCTATTCTGGGCCTAAGGCTAGAATATTCTTTTACCATTATTTATCATGCTTATGGAGCCATTAGCTTTTGCCATTAGAAGGTGTACTTGCATTAAAGGTGTTATAAGTGGATATATGTGCTCCAAATTCTCATTACATGCTGGTGACTTCCTCCTATAAATTGTGGCCTTGGAGTTTTCGGCTTACTACTTGTTGGTCTTAATTGGAAAATTCTCAGTTATGTCCAAGTACATAATGAACTACAGGACTTTGCTCCTTATTAACATTACTTTGGTAACTTATTTCCTCAATCCACTTTCCAATGGAAATCTTATTGAAAAGAAATACCTCTGTTTCATAAATAAAGCGATCCGGCTCTCCAAGACATACAGATCATACAATGCATTAAACCAGAAGCACAATCTTAATGATTTTTCTCTTAGAGGACAATTGAAATGACCTTTAGGTCTACACACTGATTGCATAGCTCTTTGCTTCCTTTTCCAATTTAGAGTGTTCCATGGTTACTACTACTGGTAGTTACTCCTTTTTTTTTAAACATCTCCTTTTACCAGGACACATGATTGTGGCTTAATGGATCTCTTAGCTGTTTGGAGAACACATTATAAAGTTGGTGCCCGGATGACAGAAATAAACTCCCCAGGGTGAGGGTACCTGATAGTTGCAAGTTCTTTCGATGACTGATAAAAATTTTCAAATGCCTTCTTTATATATCTATGACAATAGATGGCAACTTTTGGGCTGAGATATGTGATCACTTCGCTACAAATTATCCTGGACTTTCCTCCTCATTTACTCTTGTAAAAGATATACATACATACATATTCAGTAAATATTGACTAAGAGCTTACTATCCACAAAGTACTTTGCTAAGTACTGGGAATAAAACAGTCTAGACTTGTAATGTAACTTGTCATCTAAAGGGGGGAAAGATAAAAGAGTTATTAATATAGAAGACAGGGCACAAGTGCACAAGAAAGATTTAGGCAAAGATATCTGAGTAGAAATACCAGGGTAGGAGGAGGGGTAGATAACAGGAAGATATGAGAAAAAAGCAGTACCCAAAGTGGACCCTGAACAAAGGGATAGTTTTCAATAAGTGGAAAAGAGGAAGTACATTTTATTTTTAGGGGCAATAAGATATGGACATTAGAGGAGGCAGGACAAGAATGGAATAGAGTGAATAGTCCAGTTTAACTAGAATGTATAGTCCTGAAGTACATTAAGTGAATTGGAGCAATAGGAGACAAGAGCGGGCAAGTAGATTAGAATTAGACTCGAGAGTGATCCTTGAATGCCAGAACTAGAAACGTCAACATTTTTCCCCTTTAAACATAAACAACAAAACATTGAATAGAGAGGTTGATATAATTAAGTAGTATGTGAAGAATGAATTGGAAAGATGGTAATTTGAAAAAAAGAAGATTAATTGGGAGGCTAATGCAATTGTCTGGACCAGGGATCATAAGAACCAGTTAGTGGAGGTTATTGGATGGAATCTTAGAGACCTTCAAGAGTGAATCTGGGGGCAGTTAGGTGACTCAGTGGATAGAGAGCTAAGCCTGGAGATAGGAGGTGCTGGGTTCAAATGTGTTCTCAGACACTTCTTAATTGTGGGATCCTGGACAAGTCATTTAACCCCAATTGCTTAACCCTCACTGCTCTTCTGCCTTAGAACAGATACTCAGTATCAATTTTAAAACAGAAGATAACAGTTTAAATTTTTTTTTTAATTTGGAGGGAATGGATGTGAAAGATATTGTATTAATAAGATGGGTAGGCTTTGGCAATTAAAATTTTTTTCTGAAACCCTTATCTTCCATCTTTGAGTCAATACTGTGTATTAGCTCCAAGGCAGAAGAGTGGTAAGGGTAGGCAATGGGGGTCAAGTGACTTGCCCAGGGTCACACAGCTGGGAAGTGTCTGAGGCCAGATTTGAACCCAGGACCTCCTGTCTCTAGGCCTGGCTCTCAATCCACTGAGCTACCCAGCTGCCCCTGGCAATTAAAATTTTAAAGCAATTAATAAGCATTAATTACAGACATCTTTAGTATTAAACACAGTGCAAGGGATTGATTATATGTGAGAAATGAGTTAAGAAGGAGAATTTGGAGATGGCTCTTGAGTTTCGAGCTAGGGCTATTGGGGGCTAGGGAATGTTATCAACTGATAAAGAGAATTTGCAGAATGAAGGCTTTCAAATGGCAGTAGAATATGGTTGAAGAATTCTGTTTTGGACATATTAGTTGAAAGAAATGGCAATTTATCCAGTTGAATACTTACAGCAAGATATTAGTAATGTGGAATTGGAACCATGGGAAGAACTGGGGGCTAGAATGGTTGAAGCCAAGGAAATGGATGAGATGACCAAGAATGTGAATTGTGGAGAAAGAGGCCAAAGACCTTGTGCATTATCCAAATTTAAGGCTTGGGCAAAGGAAGAGGACACAGTCAAAGATATATATATTCCAATACTAAGGGGATTCTAATTTAAGCAATAATTCATCACCTTAATACCCAGGAAATACTTAAACTCAATAAATAGAGAAGACTTTATAATTTAAACAAACCATACAAAACCCCAAGGTAAAGGCCAAATTAAAGGTTTGTATCATATTCTTTTAACATTTTAAAAGAATAGTTGGAATTTTTCTGTTATCAGATTACTAGATATTTAAAAATACATTACTCCAGTATTAGAAATGAAATAGTAATAACAATCAATGTTTTACTCTACATAATCCTATTAAGAACTGATCAGTTGAACTTAGAAACAATGAAGTTGCCTGTAGATCATTCCTTAGAGTGAATATCAACCTAATAAACAGCATTTCTAACAAGGTTACTGATGGAAAATGATTTGCATGCCCTAGGTGTTTCCCATGGATTATTTTCATGCAAAACACTGACAGATATTTTGGAGGTTCCAAAATAAACCTTTATGAGGGGTTTTGGTGTCTCCAAGATCTTGAATATGAATGCTATCTTATTCTCTTTTTGCTTTAATAAAACCCGATTATTCTTAAAGCAATTTCAAAGGATACAATGTTCTGAAATTAGAATGTGCTTTCCCTTCACAATATGATTTGGATATATGCTTCATTTTAGGGTGAAAAGGGTTTCTGGATTTTTAAAGGTCTTATCAGGGTAGAATAATCTATTGAAGATCCTTATGGAATTGTTGAATGGACCCTGTAGCTGAGTTTGCAGAGATCTAACCGTCAAAAGTTGTCCACAAAGTCATGAGTATTTTAGTCACAGCTGCTCATGAAAACTATCAACTGAGGCTTAGAGAATTTGTTACTCATGGAGAAGGGTTACTTACAATGACAAAATAACAAATGTCTCAAGCATTGAATTAAATGTACTTTTTTAATGTCTGATTGTAGCCACGCTTGGATACTTAGATCATAATTTTTCTCACTGTTTTGAATGTTCCATCCCTGTATTCTCCCCTAAATACTACATGGAAGATCTATCCAGTGATCACTATCTATATTTCATTTCCTAGATTTATGTTTTTGCACAAGTGGTCCATCATGTCTTTTGGTTTTTTGGGGAAAAGATGGGAATTTATAAGGCAGAAGTAAAATTCCTATCTTTTCTCCCCAAAACTTTAAGGTACCACCCCTCAAATGGCTTGAGGTTGGGAGTTCTAGATCTTTATCTTCACTGTTATTAGCACTTAACACTCTTTAAATCGTCTTTTTTGCACCACATGTTTATTTAATTGTGCACATGTTGTATGTATATCCCAGAAGAATGGAAACTCCTCAAGGAAAGATACTGATGTGTTATTTTTTCTTTACTTATTTAACTTAATGGTAGTACTGATGGCCACTATTATGAATCTAATATTCATGCTCATGCTCCCCTGTTGAGGTCTTTCTCTATGGGATGATCCTAACTCCTCCAGGGCATGGTGATTTGTGACTCTACTCCAAGACCTTTCTGACTAGTGAATCCCTTCTTGTTTTTGAAGTTATCATATTTCAGTGAACATTAGTGGTATGATCTTTCCACAAAATCAGATGTTTGTATTTGCATACTTTGTGCAGCATTTTCTCTTAGCATAGAATCTCTATGCAATCAAACAATGCATAACACTAAGAACAAAATTCATTATAAACATTGAACCATTTACCAAGCTGCTTTGAGTTCCCACACACATAGTATCAGTCTGGACAGAGAAGTTGTCAAATTATAGTATAAATTTTCACAATTCACTAAATCAGTGCCTCCTACAAAAGGACCAAGTAGTGTACACAACATAACTTCCAAAGAATATTTAATTCATATTTCTATAGTTATCAGAAGTAGGGATAGAAACTCGGGAGCAAATAAAGTCCAGGAACTCATAGGTGGGGACCTTGGAATCTAGTGTGAAATGGAGCTTAGAGTGTTCCTTTGCTAGAGTAGTCTTTGCTATCTGATCACTGACAGGGACCACTGATCACTTCTGACTTTTGAGGTAAGGTGAGAGCAGCCATCAGTCAGCACCAGGGATAGGTAGTGCTGCTGCCACTGTCAAAGTTGGCATTCCTTTTTAGTCTGAATTTACACTTTCCAGCCTTTATAGAGTCTCTCCATTTTCTCTGCTTGCCCCCTTTCAAGTGGAACAAGGTTCCTCTTTCTCTTAGCAGGATAATGGGGGAAGGGAAGAGAGCCTGAAAGAGATACTCCAGTGCCTATCCCTGCACACATCAAGAACTTGCCAAAGTGAATTGAATTGAATTGAAGGCCTTCCTCATGTCTTTTCACATATTTGCATGTGTGTTATCTTTTCTTCTTGACTCTCACCAAATAACTCCACTTTTCCTTTCTTTTTTCTTATTGCTTTAATTTTTTTAACTTAACAAATCACTGACAAATACAACTATTCCAAAAGACAAAGAACAGAGAAGTTTGTGTGATTAATTAACAACTTCTTTTACATAGATTATTTTTAAGAAATCCATAAAAATTAAACTTACTGAGACAGTAACAAAACTCCTCTATTTCTATTCTTTTCTGTACCTTTTTGTTCTCTTGTATGCATTAATAATGTTTGATTAATACTCTTTTAAGATATATCTATCATTAAGTATTAATCTTTATTTCTCTAGTCGAATCTCTCCTTTGTAACAAATATGTATAATCTAGCAAAATAAGTCAGTGCATCGAGTATGTCTGAGTACGCATATCCTGTTCTGTTTCTCTAAGCCATAGCCTTCCCCTGCTTCCTTTACTGTGGTTCCATTTCCTTGGTGACATCAGAAGTACCAGGTGGACCTTACCATCTATTTTTCCCTTTGTGCTCTCTGTGGGATGTCATCATGACATTACTTTTGGCAAGCATACATCTTCCTGTTTGGTGCTTTGCATAGTATTAATAATTAGAGGACAGTGAACAAAGAGATCTCTGTTGATGTGTTTCTCAAGGAATCTTATGTGTTTATAATACATGCATGGGAGAAACATTGTTGAAGAAGAGTCTTTAAGAATGTCTTTTGTTCTAATGAGTCAAATGCTTTTTTGGGTAACCAAAAGATAAAGGCAGAGTGGGATCTTATGTTCATTATTGTTTTTAGTTAACTGTGAAAGTGAGGGTGTTGTCTGCTTTAAAAAATTAAAACCTGCCTATTGTTATGATCATTATTTGCATATTCTACTCTATGTGCATAAATTATTTTATAAATATCTTGTGGAGATGAGAAAATATGCATATGGGTAGATATTTTAGGTACTTTTTCTGTTGCTTGTGAGTCCATTTAGAATTTTCTCACTTCTAAATTTTTTTAAGCATATACTTTATTAGGTATAGCCATACTTTCTAACTTTATCTTAAGGACATTGTATACTGACCTGTTCAAAGCCAAATCTGATGGTTCTGCTACTGTTAGTAATGAGATTATATTGCTAAAAGATACTGATAAATTTGTTCAATTTTATATCATTCTTTTTTTCCTTGTCTTCTTTTATCTTACAGTGATTTTTTGGTATAGAGAAATATTATTAACACTTTCCCCCTTTCCATCTTTGTTTCTTTGTTATATTTTGATAAACAATATCCTTGATATCTTCATATTGCACATATCATTTTTAGTTTTTTCTATGCATGACCATAGTTTTCTTGGATTTCATTTTCTATAGACTCTTTTTCTTCATTTTTGGTTATTTTATGAGGTGATAATATTTGTAATTCTCCATCATCTGTTTACATAATGTTTTCTAAATAGGCATGTCCTCTTTTGGAAAGAAGACCAAGTATTTTCTGGTTAGTTCAGATTCTGTTCTTTAAGACTCTTATATGATTATTATTTTGTTCCAGTTAAAATTTGCTATTGCCTGGACATCAGGGTGGTCTTTCATTTACCTGGGCTACTAGCCCTCCAACTTCTACTTCCTTAAGTTAAACTATGAGACAAGGACCAGACTTTTCCTTGTTTCCCCTACACCAACCACATTCTTTACTAAACATTGCAAAAGTTCAGTTTCAGGATAGGCACTCTCTTGTCATTCAATAAAACTCCATAATAATCCCATATGTTAATGGAACTAGGGCACTTAATTGCTTTACCCCTCTATTGCTGTTTTTTCAATAAAGGATGATTTATTTTTTATTCCATTTTATTGTTAAAGAACAAGATGGTTCCAGGGTTGGGACAAATTGTTAGAAGGATCAATTGGTGGGTGGGGGTAAGAGTCTAATACTTCATCTCCAAACACCCCACAGTATTTCCTTCTGGCCCATTGTTTTACAAAGTTGACTGGTTTCAGCTTTCTTGAGTTTCAGATGACAGCTATTCTCTGTTGATTCCACTTCTACCTTTTAAACATGCAACTTTCTTGAGCCTAGTTTGGATATCTCAAGTAACCATGGACATTCATTTAAGAAGTGAATAAAGGGGGGGAAAAGATTTACTTTATTAAAACATTTTTTTCCTTCAGCCATTTTGAGAATGGTGTGCCCTGCTAATCAAATGCATAGTCAGAATTAGGAAGAGCCAATTTGGGTACTGAAATTTATAGCAGCATCAATTTTCACACAGCAGATAGTTATAGAAGATTTAACAAGCAGCATCGACTATAAAAACATCCACACCACCAAGGGCCATAGCCTTCTGTTTCCCAAACCATCTGTTAATTATAGGTGAAACTTCCTTTCACTCCAATTCTACTCTGAATACCCTTAAGACTATTTTCTCTACTCTTCTGATCTAATACTATTATATCATTATTAGTAGATATAGATGTATACATTTACGAATACATAAATACATTATATATGTACACACACACACATATATATATATAATGTGCTACTAGAACAGAAAAGTAAAGAAGACACGTATGTACATATGCGTGTACAAAATACATAAATATATTTATATAAGTATATGCATATATCTATGTTTAATAGCTAAAAGCTACATTATGACAGTATTTATACCCTATATATACACACACACAGAAACACACAGACACACACATCTGTACTTATCAAGACATCTTTTAACATTTTGGAAGCAAAGTCCCAGCTAGCTTGAATAATAACTTCTTGTCACATCTATATTTTATAGAATTCCTCAGAAGACTCTACTCCAAAATTAATAATAGCTAGATTCCAATTCTAAACTAAGCCTCTGAGAATGAACTGGTTCAAGGACAGTGTCATCATTGTCTTTGCTCCTACAAGAACTAGGTAAAGTCCAACATTCTTCTGCCAAAATTTTCTCCAACCACCTAAGAATAATCCTTCCAAGCACAGGGAGATTTCCAGAATACCATCAATAGTTTTAGTATCAATAATATGCCTTATGTATCTTGTCAATAGGGAGAACATCAGAGGAACCCCATTAAGGGCCATGTATAAATATATAAAGAAGGAGCTGAAGCAAATTAAGATTGAAGACACTACCTGAAGGGAACAATACTTCTCTGGAGTAAGATCCTGAGGTCTCTCCTTTTTATTTTATCCATACTCTTGAATTCCCTCCAAACTTTCTGCCTTCCTGTGGCTGCACTTCTGGTTTCTCTTCACATTTCTCTATCCCAGACCCATTTTTTACTCTAGGCATTTCAGAATCCCTAGTTATGCCTCTAAATCATGGTAACATTCAATTTAGAAGATAGTTGCTGAAGTAAGTTGTTTAGAAAAATAGAAAACCATGCACTTTAAAAAATAATCTTAATCTTCTATCTTAATATTTATTTTAAAATAGAAGCGTAGCAAGGGCTAGGCAAGCCCAGTATCACATAGCTAGGAAATATCTGAGGCTAGATTTGAGCCCATAACCTCCTGGCTTCAAGCCAGGTGCTCTATCCATTGTGCTACCCAGCTGACCTAACCATGTAGGTTTTTAGAAACAGCTGCTTCTCATATAAAGTAGCCCTGTTACCCTTGTGTGTATCTGCTGAAGGTCATTGCTCCATCTGAATTTCCTGGTGCTGAGTCACTACTAACAAATTTCTACATAAGTTTTCCAAAGTTATATGATTCAAATTATCTCCCTCCCTACTTTCTTCTCTCCCCTCTTCTGGAGCTGGCAAGCAGTTCAGTCTGGGTTATACATGTATTATCATACAAAATATATTTCCATATTTTTTTCATTTTTATAAGTGAATAATCTTATAAAACCAAAATCCCCAGACATAAACCCAAATAAAGAAGTGAAAAATCATAAGCTTTTATCTGCATTCCAATTCCAACAGTTCTTTCTCTGGAGGTGGATAGCATTCATCGTCTTAAGTCACTCAGCATTGTCCTGGATCATTGTATTGCCGATAATAGCTAAGTCTATCACAGTTGATCATTTCACAATATTGCTGTTACTGGGTATGTTTTCCTGGTTCTGCTTATTACACTCTGCATCAGTCTATGAAAGTCTTTGCAGCTCTTTCTGAAATTATCCTATTCATCATTCCTTACAGCACAAAAGTATCTGATCACATTATATGCCATAATTTGTTCTGCCATTCCTCAACTGAAGGACATCCCCTTAATTACCAATTCTGGTCACCACAAAAAGAGCAACTATATATATATATATATATATATATATATATTTTTTTTTTTTTGTACAAGCAGGCCCATCCCTATTTTTAAAAATCTCTTTGGGATACAGACCTAATAGTGGTAGTGCTAGATCAAAGAATATGCATTATTTTATAACCCTTTAGGTACAATTCCAAATTATTGCCATAGTTTTTAACTAAATATAGGGTAAATATTTTAAAAGCTCGATGAAAGGAGTAAATCAGTTGGTACAGAAAATTCAACAAGTAGTTCACTAAAGAGCTGTAGGTTTAAAATTAGGAGGCCTGAGTTCAAATTCTGCTTCTGCTACATATAGGTCATTTAACAAGTCCTTTAAACTCTATGGGTTTCAGTTTCTGTTAGACTATTATTGCCACAGTTAATTTTTTTCAAGTTTGGTTTGTGGTTTCTGAATCTTATTATATTGTTAATACCCTGCATGATGACTTAAGATTTGCAAAGTGTTTTATAAGTAGCATATGATCTTCACAGCAATCCAGAGAGATAGGTGCTATTATCATCCTTATTTTTACAGATGAGGAAACTGAAGAAGAAATGATTAACTGACTTATTCAGTGTCACAAAGCTGAGTAAATATCAGAGGCCAGATTTGAACTGAGATCTTCTTTACTCTAGCTAGATGCCTGTATGTTTAAGAATATGTTTTCTTCTTAGCATTTTGTAACTTCTAGTGCTATTCTTTCTCAATGGGGAATATAAATCAATTATATTGTTTGCCATATATAGAACATATATGTATACCAAATATATTCTTTATTTCATCATTTCTTCCCTTTTTTAGGTTGTTTGTGCATTGGAATTTCATTTTTTCTCCTTTATAGAATCTGAAGTTGTGTGTAGGGAAAAGGTCATAGAAGCTTTTTAAATCTAAGAGTACAAGGGGAATCCCAAGGTATAATTCCCCAGGAAATGCACAACCCCAAGAATTGGTTACTGATTTAGCTTGAAATGCTTCTTCATGTCTTTTGTCTTGGTACCTGAAACCAGTCTCTTTTTTAGTACAAATATAACTTCCTAGGACACCATTTTCCTGTTATTTTTATTTTGCTCAAATCTTTTACTCAGACATGATTACTACAATTTTTTATCTAGAAGCCCTGATCTCCATTTTGGGGAGAGTTTTCCTTATCTAACTCCTCTCAGATTCAGAGCCAGTCTACTTCTTTCTTATCTTCTTTATGCCAGTCAACATTTGAAAAGGAGCTGGCTGCCAAATGTAGGAATTCAAGAAACTGATCAAGATATTTTCTATTAAAAACCCCTTATGATATAAGCACAGTTAGTGTGTATATTCTGATTGGTCCATGAGAAGACCTAATTTAGTTTCCTAATTCCAAAAAAAATTATGTGTGCAGTGGAGTTGGAATAAATAGGATCTAAGTCCTCTTCTGATTATAAATCTATGCTCCTACTAACTTGTCGAAAAAAGAAGTGTCATTAGTTAGTCTTAATGCTTATCCATTTCTCATTTTTTACAATTGAGAGCTTATATTAATCAGTCATATCAGAGCACTTAGAGTATTAGATGATGTCTTTTTCTCATCTTTACTTTTTCTTCTAATTTGGTGTTGATTTTTTGCTTTTGTTAAGATTAGTTAATGCTCCAACCACACACCAAGAACTCATTTGGAATTGACCGCTGAATCAGTAAATGTTAATTTACTCTTTAATAATATAGACTTTTACATTTTTTTTTTTATCAAAAAAGGTATTTGTTGCCTATCTGATGCTTTCTAACTCTCTTCTTACAGGAAATGTTCATGATAAACAAAGTAGCTTCTGAGTGATCTGTACTATTTTACCTTTTTTGTTTTTAATACCAAATGATATATTATCAATATTTTCATCTTCCTTTATGATTATGTTCATATTGGAGTCATCAATAATCTTGACATGATTTGGAAGATCTTGCCAAATTTTTAATAGAATTTACCTACCTCTTCATTCTCTAAAATAGATGTTGTCACATAGGCTGTGATAATCATGATGGTGGTCTCTTTTGCTTATAATCATCATAAATACTTTACAACAAAGTCACTAAATATTTTAGGAAATAATTTAATTTTTAAAAAAATTGTCAATAAGTTATTTATTAATGGCCTTCTATTGTTCATGAGAACAAATCCCTAAATCAAAAGTTGCCTTAGAAAGAAATGTATTAACTCTTCTGGATAGGAAAAAAAGAGCTGGAAAGTTGGAATGGCTCCTTCCTCAGGTTCTGAAAGGTTTACATTATACAGGATTTTGACTTTTTTTTTGCCCAGGAGTCACACATTAATCACATGAAAGAAACCCAGAGACAAAATTTAATGGACCCAAAGCAAGTCCTGAGAGTGGAGACCCAAAACAAAAATGTTTTGGAAATGCCCAGGGCCTTGGGGGACTCACCATTCCTTGTAACCTTACTTTTCAATAGTTTATAGCTTGAAGAAGTGTTTCATGACATCGAGACTAAATGCATCTTTCATAACCTCTACCCATTACATCTGTTTTTCTTGGATCCAAACAGTATGAATCATCTACCCAAAAGCCAGCTGCTATCATGTTCAATTCCTTTACCTTAGTTTCATTTTCTCCAGGTTAAACGTTCCCAGTTTCTTCAACTTTTCCCCATATAATGAGAACTAGTATTACTAATCTTGATGATACGAATACTAGTACTGATTATTATAAAAGTAGTATTACTACTATCCTAAGTACCTACCTAATGAGTATTTTATCTACTAATAATGTAATTACTCATTATATTACAAACACAATTCCGAACACTAGTACTGCTAGTAATAGAGCTGCTCCCCTACTAGTCCAATTACTGTGAGCAATACTAGTATTAGTAAAACAAAACAAAATAGATCCCTTCACCATATTGGTTGGCTTTATCTATATAATCTCTAGTATACAAATATATTTCATTTGATGTAACACTAAGTACTGAACAGAATGATCCACATATGGTCTGTCTATGTAGAATAGAGTGGGTCTATCATGTCCTTCTATTTGGAAGCTCTGCCTTTCTTGATGCAGCCTAAAATTGCCATGAGTTTGTTTGGTTGTTTTGGCTATTGCATTATGCTGCTGATTTGTGTTTTGCAGTAAAACAAACTCCCAAATATTTTTTTGAACCAGCTCCTCTCTAACTATGCCTTTTGTTACAGAGCATGTTTGTCATTTTCTTTTTTTAATCCCTAAAGTAAAATTTATATTTCTATTGGATATCACGTTATTAAATTCAGCCTCGTTCTTTAGTGTGGCCAAAGGTTTTCAAAATAATTCTTGCCCTAAGGGAGGTACTTGGAGATGAACCCAGATGAATAAGCACATAATACACACACATACTTATGTATGCTGTGTACATACATCTATCATGCACATACATATAATTATACCTATGATGTATATATGTATACATACTATGTATTTACTTATCTGTGTCTATGACCTAAGTAGTTTGTATGTGTGTGTGTGTATGCACGTATAAATTTCTGGTTGGGTGAGGTATATGTTCATGTATATATTTGTGCATGTGTTGTGTATATATAGTAGGTGAGACAACCAACTGGAAGAATTGGGAAAATCCTCAGGAATAACATTTGAATTGAACATTTAATGGAGAAAGAGATTCCAAGGGAGATGAGATGTGAGACCACTGAAAGGAATTAAGATATGTAACTAATGAAAATACAAACAACTAGGGGATGAATTAAATACGTAGGCAGAACACAGAATGTGGAATTCCTCCCTATTCTTAAGAATTTGCATGGGGGAGAAGTAGAATTTGACCAGTAGGAAAGTGAGTAACATCAAATAAGCAAAGATTGCTTGTATCTGGCTTGATGAGGAGTTAGCAAAGATCATCTAGAGATTTTTGAACCAAGAAGTGTTATGATCAGACTTTTAGTTTGCGGAGTTTTATAGAAGATTTGAGTCTATAGAGAAACATCTATAATCTAGGAGATTACTCAAGAGACAAAAGTATAGGGGAGAGCAGATGAAGATCTAAACTATAGTGGTGATAGTGTAAAGTAGAGGAAAGGGGATGGGCAGGAAAGATGTTATATCGTGTTAGAATCCATAAGATTAGGCAACTGCTTAATTGAGGGTGGCACAAGGGAACCTGAAGAAGGAAAGATGACTAATTTTTTTTGTTGATTTTGGATTCATGGTGAAACCAATTTAAGCAACTTCTTTATTCATCTCTCCAAGGAAAACCTATGAGCAATCTTTCCATTTATTTTCCATTTCTTATATCTTCTTGCCTCACTTATAGTGAAACTAAAAATATCTGTCATAATAATAATTGCTAATATATAATGCTTTAAAGTTTGCAAAGCACCATGGATGTTTGTGTAAAACCCACACAGAAAGTCCTTTTGAATAAGACTTCCCTAATTAGTGGAGATTAATTATTCAATGCTCCAAGTCCAGGGGAGTGGTCGAATTGGTTAGTCTCAAGAGAGAAGATAGCCTATGTCAGAAACCCTTTTGGGAGAGGTCTCTGAAAGGAGATAAAGAGACCACTACATGAGCAGGTTTCTATCACCAATTTGCTACAATAGAATCTTTGGGTGATTTCTTATTTGGTGAATAATATCTGAGAATTTCACTTGTAGTTGAGCTGAAATACCTTGCTCCCAATGTCAGAATTCATTCACTCAGTATATATTTTCATATATCTAACTTCTTGATTTCTGTTTGCTGTTGATTTGGATAAATGCAGTGTGTGTGTGTGTGTGTGTGTGTGTGTGTGTGTGAGAGAGAGAGAGAGAGAGAGAGAGAGAGAGAGAGAGAGAGAGAGAGAGAGAGAGAGAGAGAGAGAGATTTGCTTGGTATGTTAATTGCATAACTGGCATTTGATGAGTAACTACTCAAGTCTGGGATTTATAGCTTGGAGATTCCTTTCCCATTAAGGTATGGTTATCAAAAGCTCAGTTTGAACCTAAAAATTCTTTCCTCTAGACTAACAATTTATGGAGGGAAGGACCGATAGATATATTTCTAGCCCAGTACTCCCTCTCTCTGAGCAGAGCAGAGTGGCCAGCCTCTGACCCTGCTTTCTCTTTTTGTAGGGATCAAAGTTTCCCTTGGAGAAAGCTTGGTGAAAGAGCTATAGTATTTATTAATGTCTCCTAAGCTACTCCTAAGCAGACCATTTTGGATCTATATAATCTATATGAAAAAAAAACAATTTTCACATATGGATATGTGTGTATAATATTACCATATACACATACACATTTGTGCGTGTACATACATCATTATTATCATCATTATCATCATAGCTAACATTTATATGGCACTTACTAAGTGTCAGGCATTGTGCTAAATGCTTTGCAACAAATATTTTTTATTTGGTTCTCATAATAACCCTGGGAGGAGGAGGCTATAATTAAATCTTTATTGATGAGGAAACTGAGGCTGAGAGGATTAACTGACTTATCCAAGGTCACAAAGCCAGTGAGAATCTAAGGCAGGATTCTGACTCAGATCTTTCTAACTCCAAGTCTAGCACTCATTTCACTATATACTTGTTCATAGCAAAATGATCTCATTTTCAAAGTACTAAGCATTAAGTTAATGCTTTTTGATGGTCAAAAATATTTTATTCTCAATATTCCCTGTTCTCTTTTCTCTCTCTTCTTCACTGTCAGCAAAGAAGTGGAATGGAACCCTGTAATATCTTCCTTAATTTCAGTTTTTATTTTTTCTGAGACTCCATGACCACGAATTTCACATCATAGTGGCCAATCTCCTCATGAAGAAGCTTCTATGAACTTAGTTTTATTGATCTCTGGGCAGTAGGTATAACTTGGAAATCTTTTCAGTTTAAAAGAAGTTGCCAGCACTTATACTTCAGTGGTGTACACCTCCAAAACCTGGACTCATCTCTACTCTTGAGGCATAGTTTATGATATCCATACCTCATAATTGGTACATATGTGTGTGGAGGTATATGCAGGTATGTACATATGTATGCACACATGCACATGCATGTTGATATGATATATGTATATTTCTTTTAAAATAAGTTTCATGTTAAAGGCCTGCATGACCATATTTTTGAGGTGACCCATATTTTGCCCAATAGAATAATAAAATGAGAGAGACCTTAATTAAAACTTACTATCACCAAAATAATTTTTATAGACAAAATTTAACTGGTGCATTTTGAATGGTTTATTCTATAGAACAATTCTATAGAGTCATGATTTATATGTAGTAATTCAGTTTACATCAATTATTTTAGGGTCCAAATTGATTTTTCATTTTAATGAAAAATATGATTAAATTTCTTATGCTTTGATGTAGAACCAGGAGGAACCTTGGAAATCATCAGATTTAATCCTCTCTTTTTTCAGATGAGGAAACTGAGGCTCAAAGATGGAAAACTATTTGCTCAAAGGCTCATAGCTAGGAAGCAGCCTTACCAAGAATCAGATCCAAGTCTTTTGACTTTAAATGCAGTAATCTTTCCACTACACACCACTGCTCATGCATTAAAATTAGCTTCAAAACAAACTGTACTCTACAGTTTACCTCCCATCTCCTTTTTTTGTCTTATTTCATGTTACATTTCTTCATTCACACTCCATTTCAGTCAAATGTCCTAGCTGTTCTTTTTACACAACATTCATTTACTTAAGTGATCCTCCATGCCTGGAAAGCACTTCCTTCTCACTACTGCTTCTTCTAAGCATTCAGGGACCATCTCTTACAGAAAGCGTTTTCTGATTTCTCTACATTGAATAGCATTTGCTTATCAAAAGTAGCTGTGTGTGTAAATAAACATATACATACAAATATACATGTCATTATATTACATAAATATGTCATTTTTGTACAGACATTTATGTTTTATATATATATATATATATATATATATATATATATATATATATGTTTTTGTGTGTTGAAGTCCATGCACTCCTTAGAAGATGTGTTTTTTTAAATTATTACAATAAAATACATAGGTTGCAAAGGAATCCAAATATATTGAAATACAAGTATCAAAAGTTTAAAAAATCAGTTCATTGACCAGGAAGCCCAGCTGTGATAGAAAACAAGTTCCTTGAGGACAGGAACTATTTTATATTTTTCCTTGTATACATAGTGTTTAGTTTGGTGTTTTATATGTAGTTCGTGATTAATAAATGTTTTTAATTGAATTAAATAGTAGAATAACTAACTGAGTTATTTAGAATAAAAATTCTTATATTGCTTGAAGGTATAACTCAATATAACCTTCTCTACAAATACATGAACCACAGATGAATAAAAAAATACTCCTTGGTACAGCAAGAAGGAGTTTTCAAGTTTTTATTCAAAGTTGGCCATTTGATCTCAGTGTACCATGTTACAGCTTTTTAAATGCCACTAACATTTCCTTAAAATGAAAAAAGTAAAAGAAACCAACAAGGAATCCAAATCTTGGGTCAATTTAGAATGACCCTTGGCACCAAAAAATGTCCTTGCCTTTGAAATGTTTAAATATTATAACGGATAATGGCCTCACAATCATCTTGTATTGGTTAACCATTATTGGTTATAAACTGAGCTTTATTCTTTAGAAATCCAGATGCCACTGTATGACCCTGGGCAAGTCACTTCACCCCCATCACCTAACCCTTACTACTCTCCTGCCTTGGAACCAATACACAGTATTGATTCTAAGACGGAAGGTGAGTGATTTAAAAAAAAAAAAAGCCAGATGCCAGATGAATGCCAGACAAATTGCCTAACTTGGTCTCTGTGAAAGAAATAACTGTGGATAACACATATTGTGATTATTGTACCTTATCAGAGGCATCCACTTGCAGAATCCTAGGAGGAATTTGAGTTAAAGGACCGGGAGGTAGCAGGTGTCTTTATAAGTATCATGTATTTTAGTTATGTCGTCTCTTTCCGTCAGGATCTGTGGCTGTGTTTCTGTTTTGTGGAGTATCAGCCACTATGATAACGATAATATTAACGATTCCAGCTTGAGCATTTATACCGAGTTCAGATTAAAAGTGGCTAACTTCAGATAATAATCAGATCTTACTAGATGTAATTCACAAATGCTGCTTTTTATTCCCAGGGCTTCTCCTGACTTGGTGTTCAGACAAGCTCCAGAAACGTATATTCTTATCCTCTCTGTCAGTTTTTTCACATAAAAAAAATAGGCAGAGTAACATTTACATGTGGTCAAGGAGTAGAGTTAAAACCGATCACTTTCAATCTATTAAATGTTAAAGAAAAGAATGAAATCACACACACACACACAGAGGTATTTGACTTGGAGCGGCTACAGGAAAATCTCCTAAATAAAGCTATAGTATTGCATATGTCTAGGTTTGCCAAAATATGATTAGCAGGGCCCCAAGTTCTTCTATACTGGCAATTAATGTACAATATAGGGGGCTCCTACATGCCCCACCTCCTCAAAATATGAATAAGCTACTAAGAATTTTAATAACTTCATGCAGAAATAAAAAACTCAAACAAACCATCAAACCTTTTCAAAAGTCAGAATTTGAGGCTGAATTTAATATAATGACATTCAATAATAATAATTGAAATATTTTATATTTGGATTTAAATAGATTAATTTTGACAGAGAGTATAAGGTTATATTAAAAAGTGAAGAAAAAGGAGGAGGAGGAGATGATGATGATGATGATTCTAAACATTTACCATCATATATCTGAATAAGAGAGAAACAATTTATTTTTATATATACTTTTTTTGTCAAATAATGCCTTCTCTGGGATAGTGAGGGGAGGGGAGGAGAGAGACACTTAGAAACTTTAATGTGATGAATCAATAAATGAATAAATAGATGAACAAATAAAGGATTAATGAATGAATGAAAAAAAGAGGCATGGGGGCTAGGAATAAATAGGAGATAGATTTGTATGCTGCCCTATTCATCTATAGTCCTGTGTTCAGTTCTGGGTGATTTAATTTATTAGAGACATAGATAAGCTGAAGGTTCTATCAAGGAGGGCAGCAAGGAAGGTAAAGGGCCTTGAGTCCATGTAATTATGAGAATCATTTAAAGAAATTGGGATGGTTTAGGCCAGAGAAAAGAAGCCTTGGAGAGGAAAAAAATAATTTGAAGTATTATTTGAAGTATTGTGACATGGAAGAGGGATGTAAATTTTTATCATTTGTTCTCTGAGTATAGAACCAGGAATTTTGAATGTTTGAAGTTGCAAATCATTTCATTTAGGCTTTGTGTCATGAAATATTTCCTCATAATTAGTTGCCCAAAAATGAAATGTGATGCCTCAAGCGGCAAGTGTTCTCTATCACAGGAAGGGATATAATCATTTCTTTCAATGTCTGGAACAGGGTAGATTCTTATTATTTGTTGACTCTATTTGACTAAGTTCTGCTTAGAATTCCTTTTGCTTAAGAAATGGAATAATAATAACAAATCTTTAAATAAAACTTTAAGGTTTGCAAAGCAAACATTTACAAACTTTATTTCATTTGATCCCCAAGATAACCCTAGAAATTGTCTGTCCCCATTTTACAGTTGAGGGAATTAAGACAAATAGAAGTTAAGCGATTTCTACTAGTAGTTAGTCTATGAGGCAGGATTCAAAATCAAGTCTTCCAGACTCCAAGTCCAATACTCTATACAGTGCATCATCTAGCTATTGACTAATTAGGTGATCATTGAAGTAATTTCCTACTCTAAAATTCTACGATTCTGTTATATCTACCACCCAAGGTTGGATAGAGGTGAAGGCCATTGAAAACTTTTATGGAAGACACTTTTCCAGTGCCGCAGCACACAGTAAATATTAGTAACTTAATTTCTCACTTTGTACTTTCCCTTCTTTTCCCATCTCCTCTCTCTAAAATAATCTCCCCCTACTTTATCTTTTTTTCCTTACTTTTCTTCTTCTTCTATTTCCTTCCTTCTGTCCTTTCTTTCTTATTTCCCTATAATATTATGTCAGTTGCTTCAGCTCACACAGGAGATGGGAAATTCTGCAGAAAAAAAGACATGCTTTGTAAAGATGATGAGAATTATTTAGTGATGGATGTATGAATTATTCTGTTCATGTCTGTGTAGTGTGTAATTTCAGTTCTTAGCTCTAATATTTTTCTAAAAGTTTTTCAAGAAATAATTTTTTTGTCTGAGCATATGTGCATTTCATCAATATTTTCAGCTGTCCTTAAGTATAAGTACTATAACTTGTTCTAAACTGACTTTCCTATTAAAGATGATAAAATTATGCACAGAGAAAAGAGACCAGAATTCCTGAGTAACGAACCTGCTTCTCATCAATTTCATACACATACGAGTCTCAGAGTACAAGAACAGTATAGGTTTTTAGCTTTTTGCATTTAGACTTGTAAATGATGTCTGGCTTCCATATCTTTTTCTATTAACATTTGAGTTGAACTGCACATTTACTGTTAATCCTGGAGTCAGAAGAGTGGATCTATGTTTCAGCCTCTGCTGTCGTTTTAATGGCATGTACTGCTATTCAGTTTTGGGCTACAATTGAAAAGGCAACAGCTCAGTAATCTCTGTATGAAAAAGTTTTATAAACTGGTTGGCTAACATGTTCTCTAACCTTGGTTCACCTCATTTGGATAGATGCTTGTATTGGATATGTGGATATTAGTTTAGAGTTCATTCGCAACATTAGGACTAAATTCAAGAGTTTTGAGGTTAATTATAGTATCATTTTGGTTAATCTGACAGCAGCATCTTTTATTGAAGCTATAATTTTATCACTATTATAGAACTCCTTGTTATAACAATTTCCAGTTGATGCGAAATATTGTTTTCCCATTTTTTCTTCTTTCAGTGCTCTCATTATTTCTATTATACAGGTATTGGGCAGAGAGAACCCTGAATTTCATGTTATCCAAGTAGGCAGCAATAAGAAGTCATCTTGGCTAGAGTAGGACATCTTAACCAGTTTTTCTGGTGGGGGTGTTAGAGACCCTTTTGATGGTCTGGTTAAGTCTATGGACCTCATCTAAGAATAATGCTTTTAAAGAAAGAAATGAAATACATAGACTTAAAAAGGAAGTCAGTTGCATTGAAATATAGCTCTTGAAATAGATATTTTTAAAAGTTCATGTTCTCCAGGTTAAAAACTGTTGCTATTAAGGGTAACAGTTGTCATTTGTACTGTTATGCAATAGAGTTCTCCATATGGGTCTGAAATGGCCATCTTCTGTGGGAAACCAATCTTTTTTTGTTCTTTTTTTCTTTTTCCTTTAAATATTTTATTTTTTTAGAAAAAATTTCCATGGTTACATGATTCTTGTTTTCACTTTCCCCTTCACCACCACCCCCATATCCCACACACATTTCCACTGGTTTTAACATGTGTCATCAATCAAGACTTATTTACATATTATTGATAGTTGCATTGGTGTGATCGTTTTGGGTCTACATCCCCAATCATGTCTGCATCAACCCATGTGTTCAAGCGGTTGTTTTTCTTCTATGTCTTGTGGGGAACCAATCTTGTTGGAGCTCCTATTTCTCAGTGGTGCTCCAGACCCAGAATGGTTACTATTGATAGAGGGGAGAGAAATATTAGATTCATATAGCTCCAAATAGGAAGTAAACTTGAGGACAATATTTTTTATTTCTTGCTTTCTCTTACCTTTCTTTCTTTCTTTCTTTCTTTCTTTCTTTCTTTCTTTCTTTCTTTCTTTCTTTCTTTCTTTCTTTCTTTCTTTCTAGTAATTTAGGCCATTCCGATGATCACAGATTTTCCTTCTATTGTATTTTGGTAAGTGCATCCTTATTCCCTTTTGGAATGATAAGTGATATCAGCCTGAGCACTTTGCAAATACTGGAATGCTTCTTCACAGTTTCATTTTTGTGACACGTTTTAATGATTGCTTTTGCATGCCACCAGTATTTAAATGGCTGAAAGTCTCTAAAAGTTCCTTTGCTGTTCTTTAAATAGACTTGGATGCTACTCACACAAATAACAAGGGCTTCCATGTCACCTTCAGTTACCAAAATGCCTTTAGGCATGCCAACTATTTGTACTTTTGAAGGTTTTTCAAGGATTTTGTCCCTTTTACCACATGATTGACAGGTACTCTGAAGGTTATTTGGCAGTCTCTATTGAAAGCAAGTCCTGCAACGTATGAACAAGCTTTAATTAACCACTTTTCATTTTGGCAACTTGCACTTGATATTCTGAACATGTTGTCTAAAAGAGGACATTCTGGTACTTATACAAAGTTCCCTCTGGAACCCTTCAGTTTCATGCTGAGAAATCTGATGGGAGAGTAAGTATGTGTTGAAAAATAACTTGGGAATTTGGAGCAGATAGAAACAGAGGGGCAACATTAGTTTATACATAGCCCTTTGTATAATGAGCCTAAATTCACCCAGTCATTGAGGAGTTTGTCAGAAGAAAGGAAACTTAAATTCATTGATTCATCCAGTTAGCATTTATTAAGCAACTTTGATGTGTGCTAACCACTGTGCTATGTGCTGGGTATACAAAGACAAACAATACAAAACAAAACAAACCCCCCAAAAAAGTGTCTGACTTTCAATGAATTGCTACTAGGAGAAATAGTAGATACATAGACCTTGTATATAACTGTTTGTGTACCTTTTTTTAAAAGCTCATTATTCTTCAGGTTTTGGATATTAATTTGGAAGCCAGATGGAATGGAGGTTTCAAACATTCCAGATAAAAATGAAATTGGGAGCTATTTTAAGAGTAAATATAAAATACAATAAAACATAGATAATGTTAATATGTGGTTTTCTAAGTCAATATGTGCCTGTAGCCACCCATATGTACAATTCAGTGGCCCCGTTTTGGTTTAAATTGAAACCACAGAGGATTAGTTGGAGAGGGCAGAGGTTTGTGACAGGGAGACATATTTAGAAAATTTTGGGATATTTTGGGAGCATATGTGGGGTATATTTGAAGATATTTTCACATAGATGAAAAAGATAATAAGATTCTGAACCTGGGGGTGTGCAAGGAGAGAAAGGGACAAATTAAGAGATGTTATAGAGCTAGAATTGACAAGATATAACAGGATTGACTATCCATGCCCTAAAAAAGTAATTTAAGAGTTTAGAATGAATCCTTTTGCCTCAATTTATAGATGAAGAAACAGATCCAGAAAATTGAAGTGGTTTGCCCAGGGTTCCATAGCTACAAAGTAATAGGGCTAGAATTCAATCTCAAGTCCTCTCTACTCCAAATTCAATGCTCTTTTCACTTTACCACATTACCTGGTAAATACACAGTGCCAAGTGTAGCCTGAATCGAAATAAATACAGTTTGGAAGGCCTGAAATGAGTGGTGGCTATATGGGTGGAAATAAGGAGATTTGTAAAGGATGTTGTAAAATAAGGAAAAAATGAAAGAATAATATTTTAGAATGTGCTGTTTTATTTTAAAAAGCATATATACTAAATACATTAAATACACATACACATGCATGTATACATATATACATGATATACAACTGTATATAGATAAATAAAGAGATGGATGAATGGATAGATAGATGGATAGACAGATAGGCAGACAGATAGAAAGAAAGATAGATGAATGAGAGAGAGAGAGAGAGAGAGAGAGAGAGAGAGAGAGAGAGAGAGAGAGAGATGGATGTTGTTGTTGTTCATTTTAGTCCTCTGTAGCCCCATTTAGGGTTTTCTTGGCAGAGATACTGGAATAGTTTGCCATTTCCTTCTCCAGCTCATTTTACAAATGAGGAACTGACAGGGTTAAGTTACTTGTCCAGGGTCAAACAGCTAATTAGGTAATCATCATTAGGAAGATGAGTCTTCCTGATTTCAGGTTCAGTATTTAATCCACTATACCACCTAATCGTTCCTGCATATAAATAAACAAATATAGATTTGTGTATGTATGTACAAATATAGATATGATATATAGTATCTGTATATGTGTATATATAGATACATGTGTATATGTGTGCATATATATTTGTGTATATATATATGTACACACACACACACACACACACACATATATATATATATATATATATATATAGAGAGAGAGAGAGAGAGAGAGAGAGAGAGAGAGAGAGAGAGAGTTTTAAAATACTAAGACAATAACCAATATTCATATGATTTCAAGGATGGCTCTATATACCATATTCTTTTTATAAATGAATATAAGTCCCTTGCCATATCATATTATAAACTACACATTAAATCAATATCCTATTTATTTTCTGTGGAAGATACTGGAAGATGCTATGTTGCCTCGAGGAGAGGAATATCATACTTTTAACTATGCAGAGAAGATACTTTTGACAGTGATGCTTCTAACTTATTAGCTTGTGTGATCATAGACAAGTCACCTACTTCTTGCAGCCTCAAGTTTCTTACTTATAAAATAAGGAGCCTGGGATTAGGGTTTGGGGGACAGCTAGGTGACTCATTGGATAAAGAACCAAGTCTTTTTAGAGACGGGCAGTCCTGGGTTTAAATCTGGCTTCAGATACTTCGTAGGTGTGTGATTCTGAGCAAGTCATTTGTCCCCTGATGCCTCTCTAGAACTTAATGCTGTTCTGCCTTGGAACTAATATTTAGTATTGATTCTAAGAAGGAAGGTAATGGTTTTATTTTTAAAAAATAAAAATAATTAAACAAAATAAGAAGTCTGAAATCAATGAGATCCCTTTCAACTCTTAATCTATGATTGGACTATTACAATTAAAAATCTATGATCTATATGAAACTCTAAGGAACTTCAGGATTGACCTTGAATAAAGCCAACGATGGCTTTATGTTATGATTAGAAGGCTGAAGAATAATAAAGTCAGAAAATATTGGGAATGAAATATAAGATTTGAGGTCAGTCTGGGAATGTGACCAAACTGATAAATTCATGGAGGCATTTTGTTTCAGAGGGCCAGGGATATGTGATGGTGTTTTTTTATGGCACTGGACAAATTTGTGAACCTTAATTTCTTCAACTGAAAAATTATATTAGTTATGCCACCTCTCTCACAGCATTGTAGTCAGCATCAACTGAGAGGGGAAAAATATTGCAAGCAGTATATACATATATGCACTAGTATTTAAGTTCAAAACACGCCTAAGGTAGGATTTAATTTTAATTTGAAGAGTTAAAAAGAAACACTTAAAATGTTAGATGATAAGAATCTATAGTTCCACTTTAAATACTAGCTCTGTCACCTTAGCAAAGTGACATTCTGGATCTCAGTTTCCTCATGTCAGTTCCCTTAAAGTTCTAAATCTAGGCTCTTATGATTCTGTAGTCTCACAATCTTACTCTAAACTTTTGTTGGGGAAAAATATCTATTTTTCACACCAATGGAATGATTTATATAAATAATATCTCATAATTTGGTTACAAAGTATGTCTGAAACATGCCTGTTTGCAGCATGAAATGTAGAGAACAGTGTATTTTTTTAGGTTTAAGTCACAGGGTCTTAGTTAGAACTAGTCAAACAGATAACAGAGAAGGGTTAGTTTGCAGTACTTCCCTTGACCAATGTCGTTAACTCTAAAATATTAGGTTCTGAAACCCAGGCATAGGCTAAGAATAGCTACAAGGTAGGTGTTACTGCATGAAGGAAATCAAAGTGAACCATATGAAAACACTTGTACTCTCATAGCCTTTTCCTTTTGACAAGATGCATTTTACTGAGTTGTTTGGTATTTGAAGAGAAACCATGGATGCCACCCCTGACAGATTTAGGGAATATACCGAAGGTCACATTCATATTTCAGCTTTGGAGAATGACTTTGGAGTGATCACAGTCATGACCCTCAAGTTGTTTGAAAGAATAGCAATGAAAAAATGTCCAGGATAGAGTTAAGGATGTCTCACTTTAGGAAAAGCAAATAGAAAAATGTGGATCATTTATAGAATTTTAGAGGCATCTAGATGTTACAGTGGATAGAGCATTTGCCCTAAAGTCAAGGAGACTTTAGTTCACATTCAGCATGACACTTACTCACTATGTGACCCTGGGCAAGTCATTTAACCTCTGTCTACCTCAGTTTCCACATCCATAAAATGAAAATAGTGATAGAGTAGTAAATAGAATTATGAGATTGTTGTTATCAACCAAGATACTATTTTAAAGGATGTGGAAAACCTTAAAGCACAAAAGTTTCCCTCTCCTTTTTGTTTGTTTTTTCTTCTTCTCTACCTCCTTCTTCTCCACCTCCTCCAATATGGCTGAAGAATCAAGCACATTAAAGCTGCACAACTCATTATGTTACAAATACATATTTAAATTTGATGTTGAAGTGAAAATGTAACAAGAAAAAATACTGATGGATGCAATTCCTTTGTGGCAAGTTAAACAAAATAAAAGGGGAGGGGGAAAACAATTATCATAGGATTTTCCCCAGGTATACCAATTCAAATCTGGGTGGTTTAATGAACAACAATTATATAATAATCATGGAAACTTATTTATTATTTAATAAGTGACAGGGACCTTAGGGCCAGCTTTGTAGGCACTCAGGATAGTTGCTTGTAGAAGAGTATTGGGAAAGAGATAGAGAAATCTAACAGGAAAGACCTCTTTCAAACTTGATGATGCTTTTGGCTGAGAAGTCATCTTGAATGAGTACAGGAATGACAGACAGGGTGGTATAATGGAATGCAAATGACTTTTGGGTCCAAGGACCTGCTACCTGCCACTTGAGTTACCATGGACAAGCTTCATTTCCTCTCTGAGTCTTATTTACACAGTATAGGGTTTAGGCTAGCTTTCCTAAGCTTTCTCCCATCTACAAATTCTAAGCACATCAGACATTTTTTGTCTTAAATCCTTTCACCTTCCAATTTCTCTGCATGGAAAACCAATCATTTTTGTTTTCACCTGTAAGTCAACGTAAAGGTTTAGAAAATAGACTTGCAGGGTACTGCCTACCACTTGAAATGATTTCTCACAAGCCAAATGTAAATAGATAATGTAAAATGTACAAGTGCTGGAAATTCATTGCTATAATTGTAATACATAACTATAGACCACATCCTTTTCCTGTAACCCTCCCTCAAATCTCACATTTCTCTTTATATTTTGTTTTAACCTGTCGTCATAGATGGATGCTTTTTATTTTTATCAAAATCTTTTCTTTATAATACCTCCCTCCCTCACTAGCATTTCCCTTGTAACAATAAAAGAGTTAGGAAAAATCAGGGAACAATATGACCGTATCTCATAACCTAGGCAAGATTTTATTCCCTTCTTTCTCCATCTCCAGGGAAGTTAGGTAGTATAGTGGATAGAACACTGAACTTCAAATAAGGAAGACTCATCTGCCTGAGTTCAAATTCAGCCTCCAACACTTACTGACTTTGTGACTCTTTGCAAATCATTTAACCCTGTTTGCCTCAGATTCCTCATCTATAAAATGAGCTAGAGAAGGAAAGGGAAGACTACTCTACTATCTTTTTCAAGAAATTCCCAAATGTGGTCAAGGAGAGTCAGCCATGACTGAAAAATGACTAAACAACAAAAATAACTTCTTCACCTCTACTGTGTAAAGGAGACTATGTTTCAATACCTTTTCTCCAGGATGGAGATATTTCATCTTTTCCTAATAATTTCTTCTCATTCTTTTCTCATTGTTATCTCCCAAGATTCCCTGGACCTTAGCCACACTCTCATCTTTTCTTTGTGACACTACTATGTTCCTTTTATTAATAAAAACAGAAATGATAGTTCATATTTTTATGGCTTTGTCTGCTTTACTTTCTAGCCATTGCTTCACCTCTTTGGTTGAACCAGAAATCACATCCTATAGAACCTAACAATTTCTTCTCCATTATACTTTTCCTGTAACTTCATTGTCTTCATTGTGGAGTGTCTGGAATCATTACCATATTCAGCCAGGACAACTCCAGCAATGTTTTGCTTTATTCCATGGCATTCTCCTCAGCAGCTGCCTTGTCCAATGTGCCATTTTTACTGCCTTCTCTCTCCCTATCCCAAATTTCCAGTTCTGGAACAATAACTAATACTTTTATGGCTTCTAGACAAGGGATGCAATTCTATGCCCTTCTGGCTTCACTCACTATCCCTGTTACTTTCTAAATTGAGATGTCCCTTTTGAGTCACCATTTCTTTATAGGTTATCCTCTTTTATTAAAGTATAAGCTTCTTGAGGTCAGGATTTTCCTCTTGCTTTTTTATTTGTTTCTCAAGTGTTTAACACAATTCTTGGCAGGGAGTAAGCACTTACTACAGGCCTTTTTAATGCATTATTTTATTTTATCATCATAACGACTATGTATGGTAGTTACAAATATTATGTCAGTTTACCAGTTGAGAAAACTGAGACTAAAGGTGTTTACACAATTCATCCAAGACCATACAGGTAGGATTTGAACCCAGTCTTTCTCAATTTAAATCTAGTGGACAGAGTCCTCTATGCCATCCAGCTGATCCTTTTATGTTAGTCCCCTTCCCTTGTCCATCTTCCATTACATTTTCATTGCTTTCTCTCAAGATTTTCAAGATTTCCTTTTGTGCCCTTCCTCCTTCTGATCTTCATCTCTGGCTCAGCTCAGTTAAGCCTGCCAATTTAGAGCTCTAGGGAGTTCAGAGGCCCAGTATAAGTCATCACCTCTCAATCCCTCTGTGCTTCCTGAAGCACCCTGAAGCCTGACTACTAAGCTCATCAGAAACAAACATATCTTACCTCTTGCTCATTAGTTAATACAAAGGCTGGCTGCATTTTTACCTGTTATACTCAACAGTGATTCTGCTGGCAGAACGGAGCCAGGTAGTGAAGAGCTCAAAATGCCACAGAGAGGAATTTATATTTAATCCTGAAAGTAATTAGGAGAGGCTAGAGCTCAGTAAGGGAAAGTGGTGCTGACAAGATTAGGCTTACACTTTAGGAAAATCTTCTTGACAGCTTAATATAGAATGGCCTGGAATTGGGGAAGACTAGAGACTTGAAAGAAGGAAGTCCATTAAAAACCTATTGCAGTACTCCAGTCTAGAGGTAATAAAACTCTGAACTGGGATTGTGGCTAGGTAAGTATGGAGAAGGCTATATCACATATCAGAAGTTGATATTGTGAAGGTAGAATGGCAAGATTGGAAGTTTATTGGATATAGTGGAATGAGTGAAGATGAAGAAATGAGAATGACACTGTCTGTGGAACTAGCTAATGAAGAGGATATCCTTGATAGTAATAGGGAATTCCTGGAGAATGAACAGTTTAGGAGGAAATGTGATTAGTTTTATTTCAACATGTTGAATTTGAGATGTCTATGGGGAAATCTAGTTTGAGATGTTCTAGAGGCAGTTGGAGATGCTTGACTAGCTCGACAGAACAACTAGGACTAGATTTAAAGACAAGGAAATCATCTTTACAGTGATGATACTTGAACCAATGGGAACTGATGAAATTATCAAATGAGATAGTATAGAGTTAAGTGAGAAGGGAGTCAGTTACTGAGCTTTGAGAGACACCTACACTTAGTGGCTACAACAGAAATGAGAAAACAGCAAAGGAGATTGAAAAGAAATTATTAGATACATGGGAAGAGAACTAGGAAAGAACAGTGGCACAAAAACTTTTAAAAAGAGAATATCCTGGAGAAGGTGACAGTGTCAAATGCTTCAAAAGAGGCAGGAAGAATCAGATTGAAAAAAGACCATAGATGACTCAGTCAATAGACACTTACTGCCTGTGTGACCCTGGAAAAGTCAAATAACCTTGTTTGTTTCAGTTTCCTCATTTGTAAAATGAGCTGGAGAAGAAAATGGCAAAGCACTCCTGTATCTTTGCCAAGAAAACTCCAAAAGGGATCACAAAGAATGATTGAAAATGACTGAACAACAACAAATGTTTATTGTATTTTTATTTTTAACTATTTCCAAATTACATCTTAATCTGATTTGGTTATTATGAGGGGAGGGGTGTTTGACAGTTCTGCCTTAAGGGACTTAAAAATATCCTAAAAATCCTAAAATATATCTTTAAGATTTAATTTTTTTTTTTTTTGTATTTTAAACCCTTAACTTCTGTGTATTGACTGATAGGTGGAAGAGTGGTAAGGGTAGGCAATGGGGGTCAAGTGACTTGCCCAGGGTCACACAGCTGGGAAGTGTCTGAGGCCAGATTTGAACCTAGGACCTCCCGTCTCTAGGCCTGGCTCTCAATCCACTGAGCTACCCAGCTGCCCCTAAGATTTAATTTTTATCAGATATGTGACTCTTTTTTTTGTACTTGTCTATTATTTAATCACCCAAAATGATTGGTGTTTAATTTCCTAGATTGTGAAACAGAAGTGTCTCTATAGAACTGTCTCTTTTTTTCTTAAAATTCCATTTATTCCAAAGTATGGAGCAAAGATCACCCCTTGGTATATGGAGCTTAGGATGTAGGTGTATCTTTCATCACTAATTGCAATTTGAGCCTTTACTTTTTTTATTTGCAAAAAAACAAGCAGCCAAGTGAATAATATCATTCACTTCTATCATGTTTTTTAAAGTATTCTGATTATAATGCAGATATGAAAGGCTATAGAGAAAGTCAGCTCTCCCACATACACCCCAGTAAAGATCTAAAAAAGACAGCAGAGCAAACAATGATTAAGAAAACTGAAGAGGAATCAAGGTCATTCCAGAAGTTTACAAAAGGATAAGTAGAAACCTGTGAGTCCTGAGAAATGAATCACATCAGGAAAGCCAGAACCTGGCAATACATAGATGAACTGATACAGAATGCAGTGATTAAAACCAGAAAAATAATTTATTCAATGGATATAATATTATAAAGGAAAACCTTTAGGACTTTGACCAATGGTATGATCTTGTAACTCCCAAATACCAATGATGAAGCATGCTTCTCATTTCTGGGTAATGGAATGATAGATTGTAGGTTCAGAATGAGACATATGTCCATTTGTTTTGCTTGTCTATACTTATTTTTTGTAAATGAAGGCTTTCATTTAAGTGTGAATGGTGTTGTAGAGGAACCTGGGGGTGGTGATAGTAATGCCTCCACAAAAGAAGAAAAAAAAAAAGAGGATTCATAAAACATTTAAAAAATAGAAGAGAACAGTAGGAAGTTTAGAAGGGGCCAAGAAAATCAGGGCACAATGGGTTCTTTTATTGATGAATTTAATATATACTTAAAAAAAAACCAAGGCGTGTGTAATAGATTCATGTTTTTAGGTAATAGTCATTTTCTGTTCTTTACAGATGGAAAAGTTTATGTGTGTTAATGCTTGTTGAGTTCATAATAAAACAAAAGTTTTATATATGTACATATATGTAGATGTACATGTATTTTATATATACATATATACATACCTACGTATGTGCATATTCATAGAAAGATCTGAACATTTTATGAAGGTCAGTTCAGCCATGAAATGTGACATAATTCTTTACCCCCTAAAATGAGAAATGAAGCCGCAGTCTATAATAAATTATGGATGTTTCTTTCATAATAGTTGAATTGAGCTCTTCAAAGTTTGGAGTATATGCAAAGTCTGAACCAAAATGTTGTTTGTGGGAAAACCAGTACAATTCATCCTATTATTGCCACTGTTTTTCTTACTGGGATAGCAATTATTCCCACCTCTTCCTCAGCTGAAAAATAGGTGCATGAATGGTTAAAGGCACAAGTTCTGGGAGTGGGGTGTCACAGGAGTGGCTTTTGGACCCTTGGAGTCCAAAATTTCATAGACTGCATTAGAAACTACAGATGGTCCTGTCATGACTGACCCAACATGATAAGTGTGTGTACATACATAAACATACATTATATACATTTATACATACATACACACCCTACACACATACACACACACACACACACACACATACACACACCTCTATATTTCTTAGGATTTGGGTGCCCTGGGGGGAAAACCCTACTTTCATCCAACTGAGTTGTTTTAGTACCACACTAGTCTTCCAAAATCGCTTCAGAGTCCTCTATTTTCTGTTATGGTCATTTCATATGTTACTAGAGCCCAAAAAGGAAATTTGAAAGGTTTACAGTACTAGGTATCATTATGAGCCTGAAGAGTAGGTTCAGCAGGGTAGGAGATTAGAGAAAGGCAGAGGGAGCAGTACTCTGACCTGGGCCAAAAAATATCTATGACATTCTCTTCTTTCTTTTTTTTAATAAATTTTATAAATTTTTATAAATTTTATAAATATATTTACAAGTTTGGAACATGCACATATGAAGGCAATCACATTAATAAAAGAGCTGGAGACTTTCCTTCGTGAGGATTGAGGGAAGAAACCCTAAGGTGTCTAACCCAAAGAAGAGAAATCTTAAGGATAAAATGACAACTGCATTAAAACTTTTGAAAGATTGTCTTGGGTATGCCTTGGAACATTCAGTTGGAGATATCCCAAAGACAATTAGAGATGTGTGACTGTAGCTGAATGGAGAAACTAAGCTTGGATTTAAAGATCTGAGAATCATTAGCATAGTGATGATAACTGAATCCTCCTGTGGAAGAGAGGCAGCACTTTGCTTAGCCCCAGACAGTATAAATAAACACCCTGGGAGGAAGGTGCAGCAAGCTGATTTTGACTTTTTGTAAGAAATGCATTCCTAAAAATTAAGGCTATTTCAGAAGAGTGAGGTGCCTCAGGAGAGTGGATCATGCTTCTGTTGCACTTGAGACTTTCAGACAAAGGCTTGTCAGGGATGTTGTGAAGGGAATTCTTCATCATGTATGGGTTGGATGAGATGACCCTTGAAGTTCCTTCTGACTCTGAATTCTGTGCTTTAGTGAATCTGTCATTCTGTGATTTATTATAAGGCAAAAAATAGACTCAAGAAGACAAATAAAGGTATCTCCTACTAAGAAAATATAATCTAGCTTGTATTAGCTTAACTTCTCCAAAAATTTGTCTTGAACTTGAAATTCAATGGTTGTTCCTACTGTGCTCCTCACTTCTCTCCATTCCCTTTCTGTATTTATCTTTATTATTGCCCATACATATTTGCCCCTTTGCATGTTTGACAGTGTTATTCAAGATCATAGGATTTAGAGCTGAAAAAAATCTTAGAAAATATCTAGTTCTACCTCCTTATTTTAGTAATAAACTGAGGCCAAGAGGGAAGGATGGAAATCAACCTGACCAAGCGCCCATAAAACCTAAATTTAGATAGTTATTTTACTCTTCTCTCAGAACAGCATGATATTGTTTAGAGGTATAAAGCCCACAGCCCATGGCCTTTCCATGCAGCCCACAACACCCTCAAGGATGGTCCAACCCTAATTTGAAAATACTTAACAAAATAAATAAAAATACAATAAAGCATAGATGATAACAATATGTCATTTTCTAAATAAATATATGCACCCACACAAAGCTCTTTATGCATGGGTTAATGATCCCTCTTTCTAAATGAGTTTGAAACCACTATGGTAGCAGATAGAAAGATAGCCTTGAAGCCAGAAAGATGTGATTTTTAAATGCTATCTCTGGCACACACATTGGCTGTTTAACTCCGGTATAGTAAATTAGTCTCAATGATCAAGACAATTTTCAAAGAATATACAGTGCAGAGAAGGTGCCAGCCTGCATTGGGTAGAGGGGGTTTCCTCACCTGGGGGTTCTCTATGGCAGTGAAAGTACAGGTCCAATTCCTATCTCCATCTCTTGGTCTGATTTATATCCATCTATTTTATACATAGTTGCCTAATATTTTGTCAGGTATTTGCTAATAAGCTTATCTTATAGCCCTAATTACAGTATCATAAATGAAAAGAATAACTAGGTGGCACAGTGAATAAGAGTGTCAGGCCTGGAATCAGGAAGACCCATTTTCCTGAACTCAAATCTGCCCTCAGATATCTATTAACTGTGTGGCCCTGGGGAAGTCACTTAACTCTGCCTCAGTTTCCTATCTATAAAATGAGCTGGAGAAGGAAATGGCAAACCACTCCAGTATCTTTGTCAACAAAAGCCCAAATGGGGCCACAAAGAGCTGGGACACAAATGAAACAACTGGACTACAACAAATAGCATAAGAATAGAATGTACTCATTAAACATTGAATGAGTGAATGGAGATTTATTATGTATAATCCCTTTGTACTATGTAAGCTGACAGGTCAATTTAAGTGGCTTTTAAGATGTATAATTTAAAAATATAAGGAACACATTCATGGACTGATCTCAGGCAAGCCTCTGCTTCTTTAAGCCCTGTTTTCCTTATCTGTAAAATGAATACCACATGGGCAAGGTGCTGGGTGGAGAGAATGCATAAACAAACTATTTCTCCTCCTCATCCCTTGAGGAATTACTGGAGGGAGATAACACATCCATAGAGAAGGAAATACAAAATATAAATAAAATAAAAACTAAAATGATATAAATCAAAATTAAACAGAAATTAATATTTTTGGCAGGAGAAATACTGAGATGGATTGGGAACTAGAGTTTCAGTTAAGAAGATCTGGGTTCAAATCATGCCTTAGACAGTTGCTAGCCATGTAACACTGGTAAAACTCTCGAATCTTGTCATCTGTAAAACAAGGAACTTGGAATTGATAACCTATAAGTTTCATTCGATTTTCTGTAAAACTGAGATCAGGAAACTTGAGAGTTCAGAGGTTCTAGATTCATATCCTTCTTACTACCTTGAGACCCTGGGCAAATCCTTAATCTCTCCAGGCATCAGTTTCCTCACTCCTAAAATGATAATGTGGGACTAGAATGAGGACTAGACTATGAAAGGTCTCTTTTAAGAGGAGGGACTTGAGATGGGTTATTAAAAGAGTTAGAGATTCCAAGAAATAGAAATAAGAGTATATTTCTGGAGCAACGGGCAGCCTTACAAGGAGAGAGAATGCTAAGTATAGGAGACAGCAAGCAGACTGGTTTAGCTAGAACTTAGAATGTGTGAAACAAAATCAAGTGAATGAAATTTATCTGAAATAGTAAATTGAGGCTGTATTGTGAAGGATTCTGAATATCAACTAGAAGTTTGCCTTTTTGTCCTATAGTCTAGGGAGTCACTAAAGTTTCCTAAGAAGAAGAGTGATGTGTTTAGACTTTTGTTTTGAGAATATGAATTTGGAACCCTGAGTGGAGAATGGGTTTGAAGGCCAAGATGAGATCAACTGGGAAAACTAGGGGAAAAAAATCAGGGTAGTTGTCATCTAAGGAGAAACGAGAACAAAGACGAAAGGGCTAGTTGGAAAAGTGAAGATTTGGAAACTGATGAGATATGAGGAGTGAGAGTCGAGGTTAGGTATTTTGAGGTAATTAGAAGCATGGGGTTATGGAAGAACTGAAGGAAAAGTTTAAGCTGAAATCTGTCTCTCTTTTTTAACATAACTAATATGGCATCCTGTTCCCCAAGTGCTATCATGGGGGTGGAGGTGGATCAAGGTATCAGTGAGGATTTGCCACTTCAAACTTTAAAAGCTCTGAATCTCTGAATAGAGCCATATTTTTCCTTAAAAGTATCCAGGGTTTAGGATTAGCACTCCATGGAGTACATTTATACTTTATTATATGTGGACTGAACAGAGCACTGCTACATGCATTTATATTATTTCTATGTTTTTCTATGCATATATCAATTTAATAAATTAATTAGATTAATTATATTTAATATTATTCTAATATCTAAGCCATTTTAAATTTAAAGAAAGAGATATCCAATCTGACAGTTTCTCCATGGCTCTCCATCCAAGATGATTTGAGATAACATTTATAGGACTTTCTTGATTTAGGGCTTTATATATTAAAATGCAACTTGGGGGATAATATTCCAAAATAAAAATTACTCTGCAATTCTTTTTTTTTGGGATTATTTCTCTTAAGTATTTTCCTGGAGAAAATAAAGAGGCCTCTTCCCTGTCATCAATATGATCTTCTCTGAATGGAGAAAGGTTTTAGAAGTTGGAGAGGAAAGATTGCTCTTTGGATGAGTTTATTGCCCAGATCACTTCAGGGGAGGGGAAGGTGATTATCTGAAACAAGGCAAGAATTCCTACTTGGTCCAATCAAAGTATTTTTTTAATTCCACCTTAATCCATTTCTCTGTGAAAAGGTCTATTGTCCTTGAAATCATTCAGCTTCTACCTCCGGAGATTGGAAGAAGTTTTTATATCAGTTAATATTATTTGCTCATAGTTTCAGTTTTATTAAGAATGAGGTTTTAAAAACATATTTCCATTCACAGAAGAAGCCAGGAAGGACTTATAAGTATTTTCCTATTTATATAGTTAAAGTCCAAATTCTCCCACTTACAGATATTTTCCTATTTATATAGTAAAAAATCCAAATTCTTCCATTTTAACCTTGACACTGAAATGAGTCAGCTGTATGCTCAGAAGATGCCATTCCCTTTAAATGAGTGGAAATTAAGTGTAAACTCTCCTCCTGTAAAGACTGAAGCAAGAGTAGGTTCTGTGCATAGGTCACATGTGTTCTCCATCATGGAAGAAAAGGAAAGAGGAGAACAGGACACCTTAGCAGAAATATCTCATTACTCTTGTACCGGATGTTTTGGCCACTTGCCTAGCCAAAGAGTTACTAAAAAGTTATTATAATGATTCAATTCCATTAATTGTCCTTTTGAAATTGTTTTTGTCTTTATATCTTCATTTTATTTTGTCTATTTTTTAATTTTTAAAGAACACTTTTTATTCTTTCAGTGTCAGTTTCCCTCCTGTATCCTCCTTCCTTCCCCACCAAATGAGAAAGCAAGAAAAACAACATTTATTACAGATATGTATAGTCACAAAAATCAATTTCTGCATTTGCCATCTTAATTCCATTAATTTTCAATAGCTAGTGATTTCCCTTCAACATTTGCCCTATTAAATCTCAGCAACACCTTCCTCACTTTCAAAAACAACGTGAACCAAACCATGCTAACTTTGATCGTATCTGTGGCTGTTCTTACCCAACAAGTGAAATCACAATTTTCTCAGGTTTTTATCACTCTATTTTCATTCCAAGGTGTTTTTCACAGTCTGCTTTTTTAAAAAAAAGACATTTCCTCAGCTCAAATATTTATCTCATCTAACTTTATTGCATTTGCTTATTAGGGTTGCTGAGAGTACAGTTTTATCTTTCTTACTAATAGGTGACTGGTTATTGGCACCTTGAGTTTTATTGGCTTGAAAATGCCAGAATTCTCTTTTTTCCTTTGTACTTTATAGGAGAGAGCTGCTGAAATCGATCCTACAAATTCTTTTCTCCATGTGATCATCCAAGTAGGCACTAATGTGGTTATTCTGGCTAACAAGCCTTTGAAGTCTTTGGTTTCCATGACTTGTAGAGACAACTTTAGTTGCTGTGTACAGTTCAAATAATGGTTTTGTTAGTGGATATCTAAAGGTACATTGGACCACATGCCTGTCATTTGAATAGCACTAGGAAAATTATTCCTGGCTGCCATAATAGTATCACATGCCCACATTTCCCTGGTCTGGATGAAACAGACCTGGAGTAGAATCTGACCACTTATTCAGCTGACAAGGTATACATTCTTGTCTGCTTTTCTAGACCATTTAGTCACTCATTTTAAGTGCAGCTCAGTCAAGTGTTGGCAGTTTGCTTCCAAAACAAACACATTGAATCTGAGGAGAGAGAAAAAAGGACAGGTATTTTAAAAATACAAGGTAGTAGTGGGTATATATTCGGTTATTTTTAGCTTTATTACTAATGCTCACAACTGCCATCAAGTGCATAATCATGGATGAGATTTGGGATGAATATTTTGTCTGAAGGAATTAATTATTCCCAAAGCCCGAAGAGCTCTGAGAATTCACAGACATGATTTGATAATGCTGCTAGGTCAAAGGCAATAATCTCTGCTTGCGAGGCAGTATAATTATTTTCTATTCCGCTTGAGAAATGGTTTAATAATGAATTTTTGTTGTTCAGTCGTTTTTCAGTTAAGTTCAACTCTTTGTGACCCCATTTGGGATTTTTTTGGCAAAGATTACTGAGTGGTTTGCCATTTCCTTCTCCAGCTTATTTCACAGATGAAGAAACTGAAGAAAACAAGGTTAAGTGACTTGCCCAGGGTTACTCAGATACTGAGTGTTTGAGGCTGGATTTTCAATCAGGTCTTCCTAATTCCATGGCTAGTACTTGGCCATTGTGCCACCCAGCTACTCAATGATGAGTTCATATCTTTGGGATATTCCTTTCAGTATTGATATAGTTACTGAAACTAAAATACATCTTTGTTTTGGAGCATTGATATAAATTTAATTAACTATATCAGTGAATTTATGAAGCTATTTCTGTTGATTAGTTTCGTATTTTTGTTTTTTTTCCCTTCGGTAATTAATTAGTGCTTTTATTGTCATCAGTCATACTTCCCTCCCCCAGAACATGTCCTTTTAGAATATACCTCTGTATAAGTATATAAATACTTATATATATATATATAATATAAATATAAGTACATATAAATATATAAAAATACCTCTAAATAAGTAGAGTTTTATTCAAGTATGTTTGTAATCATTCACTCGTGAATTGTAATATCATTAAAGGACTGGATAATATTTGTGAAGTTAATCTTTTAATTAGAAATCTTATATTTTGACAAATATTTCAAGAAGACAACCTTATGTCACTACTGAGTTTTGAAATTACAGGAGGATAATTCTACTGTTGTTCTTCTGTGAAAGCTATTTTAATTTATACAGATTGAAAAGGATTTTTAAAATCATCATATTTCTTACTCAGTCATAATTGGAACCAGGTAGGTGAGTCACCTGAGTTCAAATCCGGCCTCAGATATTCAGTAGATGTGTGATCCTAGCCAAGTCACTTAAAATCTATTTGCCTTAATCTACTGGAGAAAGAAATGGTAAACCACTTCAGCATCTTTGCCAAGAAAACTCCATATGGGGTCACAAAGAGTCGGACATAACAAACAACAGCAACAATTGGAAAAGAGATTAAACATTTAATTGGACCTTAAGAGCTTGAGAAACTCAGATTCATGCTTTCCCCTTACTCTTCCTTTATGTTGATTTTTACTTTAACCTTCTAAATAATGGGTTTGAGCCTGCAAACTTTTTCAGAATAGTGCAATAAAGCATATGTTTGTGCTTTTGGTTTTCCATTAAAGTAGCTATAAAGATACTTGCTTTCTTCAGTAAGGGTGAGGTTTCCTAGAAATTATCTATCACAAATTTACCCAAAGAATTATCAGAAAGCTATAGGCACTGGCTTTTTTACATGAAGTAATTTTTAGGAGGGAAAGTTTGATGACTTTAGAAGACCAAAGTAAGGAACTGCATATGAGATGTTTTTTTCATAATTAGAATATATAATTATCACAATAATATGAAAAGTTGGGGGCCTACAGATGCTTTCTCTGACCTGGGTATTCTTGGGCAAGTCTTTTAATTTTTCAGAGACTCAATTTTCTCATCTGGGAAGTAAAGAGGTTAAACCAAATGCTCTCTGTGATCCCTTCTGGTTCTGATCCATGATCTTAAGATCATCACCAATGTACACAGAGACAGTGCTTTATGGCATGGATATTTCTTTATTTTATCCTAAGGAACAATCATCTGAGTTGAATATAAATAGTGTAATAATATTTTTTACTGTTTTATTGTAGAGGAAACTTGGCTCAATATGCTAGAAAGTAGAGGTCTTTCAACCCAGGTCTTTTAACTCAAAGATCAGAGTTCTCTATACCATGTTCTATGGATATATGAGGGATTTGTTATCCACTGAAAAGCAGATATTAAACACGAATTATGTACCAGATACTGTAAAAGGTCCTGGGATTAGAAAGTATGAGTAATGGAAAAATCTAAACTTGAAAGGAGTTTACATTCTAATAGGGAAGTAACTGGGACCTTTGAATGTATAATATATATTTGTGTGTATGTGTTTTTTATATATGTGTGTGTGTGTGTGTGTGTGTGTGTATAGTTGTAGAATATTTTCTTGGCACCTACTATGTGCCAGGGAATATAATATGAATATATATATATATATATATATACATATATATATAAAACATTTATATTCTTACATATAATATAATATTCTATATTTAGAACAAAAAAGCAATATATATACAATAGAGTTAAGTAAATATATGTATGTGAACACACACCTGCATGTATATGTACAATATGTTCTTGTTACCTCCCCATTAGAATGTAACTCCTTCTAAGGTTGGATTAATAATTCTTATCCCAGCATCAAGTATGATACCTGTACACATGCACATAAACACACATCAGTGCCTATTTATACTTGTATATTTGTGTTGATATTAAATTACATAATTAAAGATAATGCATTTTAAAAATTAATGTAATGCAGAACAGTGAAAGGGCGAGTGCATTTGTAGTTGAGGGGGGATTATGACAGACCGTGCACAAGGGGGAATTTGAGCTAAATTTAGAAGGAAGAGAAGGATTCTCTGAGGCAGAGGTGAAAAGGGAGTGCATTTCAGGCATGGAGTAGGGAGGGGCAGTGCAAATACATGCAGATGGTAGATAGTGTCCTGTGTAAGGAGCTGAGAGGCAGCCAGTTTGGCTGATTACAGAGTACAAGAGGGGGGAGTGCTGTCCAATGAGAATGGGAAGATGGGAGGTGGGCAGGTTGTGAAGGGCTTTAAAAGCTAAACAGAAGAGCTTATGTTTTATCCTAGAAATGTAGAGGCCATTGGAACGATTGAGTAGAGGAATCACATGATTAGATCTGTGTTTTAGGAAAATTACTTGGGCAGCAGTGTGTAGGATGGACTGGAGAGGGAGAGAAAGAGACTTTAGGCAAGGGGAATGGGCCATTTAGGAGACAGCTGCAATAATGCAAATCATGACATTCTCAAATAAATACAAATCAGGTAAGTGAAGCTTTATGTCTGTTTCCTTTAGGTGAAAATAATGTAATCACTGTTTCCCATGCATGTATAGATAAAACCAAATAATAAGACTGAACAGAGTTTTAAAAAAACCCACTTGAAAAGTGAATTCATTTGTTATTTTGAAATTACAATAGTAGTGCTTTAGCACAAATCCAGCCCTGAATTTTTGCACCCCAGGTCTTCTGTCCTCTCATAGGCAGGCTCTCACCTAGAGCACCAGGATGTGTGCAAGGAAGGACAAGGTGAGCCAAGGCTCAAGTCACAAGAACCCGGGGATGACCTTACTGGTGGTGTCAAATACGACAACTAAATCCATTGGCACTCTTCTTGAAAGCCTTTTAAATATCTGAAACAGAGAGGACACAGGATAAACAGAGGATGACAAGTCCAGGGGAGGTCACTAGGAGCAGTCAAGGCTTTCCGATATGTTTATTCTGTCAGCATTTTTGAACTTCAGAAGTGATAAACTTTTCTGCATTTCAATTTTTTCCAGCATCATAGCCCTTTCTCATTTATGTCCTTTGCTTTTTTTTTTTTTTGCAGGCATTTATCCTAGTGCCATGCTCTTCTATGAAGCACATTCAAACTGAATCTTGGAACAGAGCAGGCTGCTTGTGCCTAGAGAGCTAATCTGTGAGTATGTCCTTTTGATTTGCCACAATGATGATCTTTTATCTAATTTCTCTGAATCCACATCTTCACTTAATTAGTGGGCTCCAAGTGAATTGCATTCTTGACCTAGCTTGGGAACTTAACCTTAGTAAAATTAGGGTAACAAGGGTTGGGAAATCCATAAACATATGTTTAATTATCATCTTTCTTACAATTGTGATCATTAAACCTTTATCCATCATATATATAACCCAACGTTCTTAATCTAAACCCTTCAATCCATAAACAGAATTCTGATTCAAACAACCCATTTTCATATAGTCATATGCTTACCAAACAGTTACAAGGCAAATTCATAGAAGCGCACCACGTTTATATTAAAAACCAATCAGAAAACAAATTATATGCCAGAATTCTCCCCTTTTATCTCAAAGTGGATTTCAACCCCAGACAGGCCCAGAATTATCTTGGCCTGACAGATATTTACTAGACTAGTGAAAGTCTGAAGTCTTAAAAACAACTTCAGATTGGACCTCCAGAGGTAGGGGCTGGAACTGCCTGGCTAGATGATTGTGAGCAAAGGATTGTGGAGGGATCCCTTTGGTTTCAGCATCCTCTTGCCTGTTCCAGCAAATTTTTTCAGTCTCTTTTTTTAAAAGTCTATGTTAATACATGTTTATATATATATGTATATATTAACATGAATGTATGTAGTAGTGTATATGCCTCTGTGAATACATAGATATTACAAACTCTAAAAGCTTATTGAGTCTGTGAACTCGTGAGTATGGGTATTCCTTCATTTGGTTCGGATGACAACACATCCTGGGTGATGCATGTTCTCCCATGGATTCAACCACAGAAAATCGATCCCAAGTGACAGAGGCTACCCTCTAGGCTTCTGTGCCTTCTATGGTACATTTCTTAGGTAAAGCTTATGTTTTCCATCCATTATCCTTTCCTTTTGCTCATGGGTGGCTAGTATTTTTTTTTCTGTATCTGCTTGATGATATCCCTTATGCTCCTTCCAGCATGTTGGAAACTGTCAGAAATATGTTGTAGCTTACTTTTGTGTATTGTGCCTCTCTCCATTGCTTTTTGGATCCATTGCAACTTTAATTAGAGATTTTGATGTTCCAATATTTTCAACCAAACAAAATCACTGGGAGAATGTTTTTGGTTAACCAATATGTTTTTACACATTGGAGCAGCTTGGACTTCTTAAAAGCACTCTTTTCTCAAATGCAAAGTTGTCCAGCCTTTTCCTCTTAACAGTCTCAGGTTTAACTGACTGTCCATAAAAAATAGATACTGTCCACATGCAGTGACTGTCCCAAATAATGATACATTAACTCAATAAACTGACTAAACAACTATGTCATGTCATAATCTTGACCTTACTCATTAGGGGTTCAATTAAGGATTGTTATTGTTGTCCTTTTCTGCATAGATTGTCTTGTTATGTTTTGAGGCATGAGTTAGTTGGCCTAATATCATTTGAAGAGAGAGAATCCAAAGAACGTCATTATGTTTCTTTCACTGAGGTCTTATATTGAATGACCTCCGTGAGAGTGGGCAATGCCTTTGACATTTTTTGTTTGGTTGTTTATTTGATATCAGCAATCAATAATGTTTAAATATATATATGCATACATACATGTATATATGTTATGTATATACATTTAATAATAGATATCAACATTAACTAGCACACATATATAGCTTACTATATGCCAGGCACTGTGTTAAGTACTTTACAAATATTATCTGATTTGATCTTCCCACCTTGGGAGTTGGATGTCATTATTATCATTATTTTATAGATGAGAACTCCGAGACAAACAGCATCATACACTAGTTAGTATCTGAGGCTAGATTTTCCAAGTCAAGCTTTCTAGCCATTGCTTTATCTAGCTACCTCATNAGAGAGAGAGAGAGAGAGAGAGAGAGAGAGAGAGAGAGAGAGAGAGAGATTCTATATGGAGAGGTGATATCATCCTCTACGAGTGTAAATCATAGTCTTCAAGTTGCTGTGGTTTAAACCACTCATGATACTGTGGCGAAGCTTCTGGGCATATTAAGCTTCTCCAAAGTTAGGCCAGTGTCTAATTACAAAATGTCATTTCTGTTAACAGGAGGGACTTTGAGAGTCTGTGTTCCTTTGACATCGGGGTGAGACTTAATGGCAGGCACACAGAGACATACATCTATGTTTAGGTTTAGAGGCTTTTTTTTTGTCAGAAACAAATGAGATCATCACTTTCTTAAAGATGTCCAGTTGCTTGAGACCCTGAAAGGTATAAAGACCTGGTGAAGAGACACTCATGAGAGATATATTTCAAACCTAGGGCTTCTTATCTCTGAGACAAGCTTTTTCTAATCACCAAGCAATGTTGAATTGTCATAAATAGCTTGTTTATCTATAGATCTTGTAGAATTAATATATATGTGTATATTCATAGTTATGTTCATATATATATATGAGAGGAGAAAGGAGACAGGTAGAAACAGAGTCATACAGAGACAGAAAGGATGAATCAGAAACTAAGAGACAGAAAGAGAGAGAGAGAAGTGGGGAAAGATAGGAGAGAGAATGGGAGTTTTTTGAGTGTGAGAGACACAGAATGGCATAGTGACCTTGTAGTCAGGAAGATATGTCACTCTGAGATACATACTCTGTGACTTATGTCTTACAGTTTTAGGTAACTCTCCAAAAACAGAAAATACAGAAAACTTGCTCATTTGCATTCATGAAATTTTTAAGCCATAAGTTCCCTGTACTGCTGAAATCACAGGTTGAAACCTACTCCTCCTACTCATATGTGTTTGTGCACATGTGTACATATTCACGTATGTGCATGTGCTCAAAAAAACAATCATATACTTCTTCAATACTTATTCCTACCCACTCACTGACTCCTCAGATTTCCTTCTAGGATAAGTTGGTATCTTTTTCAGGGAAGAGGTGTTCTTATTTCTAGATGGGTTAATGTTCAGATTAATGTTTATTTTTCCCTTTGCCTATTTGTACAGTTTCAGCCTTTCCACATGCTTTTGAGGCAAAAGTGTTCATTTATAGAGTTCATATTGAATATCTATTTTTTACTTTAAATTTGTTTGCTTGTTACATTAAAATACCCAGGCAACTCCCTCCCTTTTTCCCATTAGATAAGGCATCATTTGACAGACAGACAGAGAGACAGAGAGAGAGAGAGAAAGAGAGAGAAAGAGAGAGAGAGAGAGAGAGAGAGAGAGAGAGAGAGAGAGAGAGAGAGAGAGATAGTGAGAGAGAGAGAGAGACAGAGACACACACAGAGAGAACTATGTCTTATTTCTGTTTGTCAGCTCTTTCTCTAATAGTAGACACAAACAAATCATTCTTCAAACAATACTTTAGTTGCTGTATATAATTTTCTTTTACTTCTGCTCCTTTAATTCTTTCTAATTTCATGTATATTTTCCCAAAAATAACCTGTTCATCATTTCTTAAGGTGCAATAGTATTCTATTACCATCATAAGCCACAACTTGTTTAGCCATTCCTCTGTTGATGGGCATCCCCTCCATTTTTTGGATTGCTTCTATAAGAGTCCACATGATCTTTTAATTTCTTTTTTTTTTCTTTTAATCAGGCCCATGATTTCATTGGTCTAGGAAAGTGCCAGTTAGGAAGCATCCCTGTACCAATCTGACAGAAATTTGCAGCCTTATAGAGTTGTCTGGAAGGCAGACTCTGGGAGGTGGGAAGTTAAGTGACTTCCTAGGGTCACACAACCAGTTTGTTTCAAAGGACTTTAATCTAGGTCTTCCTGACTGAGATCTACTTGGCCTATCCACTACGTCATGCTTCTTTGTTCATGATAAAGTGGAAAAAGCACTTGGCATCACCCTTCTCAATTATTGTACAACCTCCATTTAATTTCAGTGTTAAAAGTTCAGATTAAAAAGTATCTCAAAGCCTAACCATGTTTTATGAACCTTTTAAGGCATGTAGGCTCAGTGACATTATTGGATTTGGTACATTTGAATTCATGTTATATAAAAAGTCATGTTATAAAAAAAAGTTCTCTATTTCTAGAAACTTAAAAGTTTAAGAGATGAAGCACAAACCTTAAGTAAGTTGTAAAGATCAATGTGAAGATTACTTTTTATTCATGTTCATTGAAAGAGGGAAATGAGGTATAGCTGGGAAGTTACCCATATAGAGGAGGGCATATATTATTCCTTTGTAAACCCAGCTGGATTCCTAGGAGAGGAGAGCTCATTGATAAGGCTGGAGCCTTTTGGACAGGTGGTCAAACAAAGGCCAATGGAGCCCTTGGGCTCCACTTTATAGGAAGAAATTTGAAGAAGTCTGTTGTACCTAGGGAAAATATTGACTGTTGGAAAAAAATGAGCCCACGATTAAAATCTACCTCAAATAATAAAGTTTTTAAAGGAAGGCAGAGCTTTGGGACTTATGCCAATGTCTTAGAATTGTGATTAAGGTTTATGATTTTACATGGAGAGTTCTATTTGTAGAATTGAATTAGACAACTTATTTGGTGGAAGTTTTACATTTTTTACTTTCTATATAACATCTTCAATTAATCCTTTCTTTGGATGGATTCTTGTTTTCTTAAGAGGGATATCAAACATTATCTCATGTGAGCGGTGGTCTAGCCAGTAGATTTAATGGTCCCTTAAATACCATTACTGCATTGCTTGTGCATTTCTAATGTTTTTTTGTAATGTCTTTAGAACCGAAAGAAGTAACCCCTCTTGATTTCACAAATGGTAATGAAAAATCCACAGCACATTAAACTGCCTTTAATAGTCCCAGTGGCTATAGCAACAGACAGCCACACTACACTTTATCATGTTATTACAGTATAACCCACAAGTTGGGGGATTTTCATGACAGTTATTAGAATAGAATGCCACTCCTGAATCCACTGTCTATGATGGAACTTTGTAGTAACCAGCCTCCTCTTCTGAACTGAGTCTTCAAATTTCCTTTCCATTTCAAACCAACTGGTTTTGACTGGTTTTAAGCACCCCTCCCTTTTCTGCTGCCAGGTTCCTAGATGGAGGGGAATGATATGACTTTAGTCCTTGAATCACAGACCATAAAGAGAAGATATAGGGAGATTCTTTGTCTTGAGAATGCCAGACTTAGGAACAAAAGAAGACATAGGTTCATCCTAGCTCTTGATACTTATTTGATATATGACCCTGAATATATATATATATATATTAATCTTCATAAACCTCAGCTGGCAAAAATGGGTTTAAAATTCTCTTCACTCATCTCACAAGATCACTGAAGAAAGTGTTCTGTAAATGCTAGTATACTACAGAATTGTGAGCTTTTACTGTTCTTCCATTGTCCAGTGATCAATGGTGGAACCATAAGACTAGAAGACCAAAGGAGTGTCCATCAATTAAAGAATAGTTGAGCAAATTATGGGATATTAATATTATGAGATACTTTTGTGCTATAAGGTAGGTTGGTGCCTCAGTGGATAGACTGCTGGACCTATATTCAGAAGATCTGAGTTCAAATCCAGACTAAGACAATTACTACCTGTGTGATCCTGGGCAAGTCAGTTAACCTCTGGTTTTCTTAATCCATTGCAGAAGAAAATGGCAAACTATTCAAGTGTCCTTGCCAAGAAAACTCTTGCATAGAGTCAGCAACAATTGAATGACTGAACCACAACAACAAATCATGTTGTAAGAAATGATGAAATGAATGCTTTAAGAGAATCTTGGGATGACTTATATGACTTGGTGCATAATGAAATGAGCAAAATCAGAATAATTTGTGTAATAATAAATAAGCACTGTAAATATATAATAAATTTAAAACTGAGAACTGAAATATTGAGGATTCTGATCAACATAATGACCAAACATGATTTCAAAGAACTGATGATGAAGCATGATACTAACCTCCTGAAAAAGGGATGATGGAATCAAGGTTGATTGAAAACAGCTTAGTTCAAAATCCTGGCTTATATACCTGAGCCCCAACTGCTCTTGGCACCTGCCAAGCTCCACCAGGCTTGGTTCATTCTCCATTCTAAAAAGATATCTGTCCTTCATCTTGATTTCAACATGGCTGTTTACTTTATCATTACAAGGTGCTGAATCAGATAATTTTTTTGGACATTACTAATGTTGGGTTTTAGTGTCATTTTTTTTGCTTAGTATATGCTTTTTTATTTTTTAAAACCTTTACCCTCTGTCTAAGAGTCAATACTATGTGTTGGTTCCAAGGCATAAGAGTGGTAAGGGCTAGGAAATATGGGTTAAGTGACTTGCCCAGGGTCACACAGCTAGGAAGTATTTGAGGCCAGATTTGAATCTAGGACCAGGCTCTCCACCCACTGAGCCACTCAGCTGCCCCCAACTATATACTTTTTCAAAGGAATTTGTTTGGTTTTTCATTTGGAAATAAAGAGGGAGAGATAACAGGTTGTTATTAAAAATTTAAAACATTAATTGAAAAAAATAGAAGGCTTTGTGATTTATTCTCTTGCTTTTAAGGTAGATCTATGGACTTTGGCCTTAATTTTGTAGTTTGGTGTATGGGAAGATTAATTGAATTGGAAGTCAAGAGACATAGTTGGCTACATACAGCTGCTTGGCAATGGAATAATCATATAACTTCTGGGATTCTTTTTCCTCTTTACTAAAATGAGGATATTGGACTAAGTAATCTCCAAGGCTTTTTTTAGATTCTAAAATTAGACTTTTTTCCTTGAATGTATGTAGTAAGGAGCATAATTATGTGGTTCAAAAGGTTATCTCTGTGGCAATTCTAGAAAAGAGGAGTCTATTTGACCGGGGGTAGTCAATGAAGGCTCCATGGAGAAGATAAGACTTCAAGTAAATAAGCACGGAATTATGGGCCAGATTTCTGTAGGTAAAGAGGAAAAGGGAAAACATGCCAGATAAGGTATCCTTGAAATGAAGTCTAGGCTTTTGTTTAAAAGAATGTTTCAACATCCCTTGGAAACTGATCTAGAAGCTTTTTTTTAATCAGCAAAGATTCCATTATAAGAAAAACTTAAAGGGAATTATATCTTTTGTTTCTTTTAGTTTTTATTACATAGAAGACTTTAAGAGTCTGCCTTTTCATTCTCAAGATTTTGGCCACTACGCTAATCATTCTTGAACAGTATTTTTAGGGTAATGCTGGATTGCCTCAATGAATAGCTCCCCAAATAATACAAGGTTCTCATTTCTTGGATTAGTAAAACAAGTTGAATGATATGTGTCTTTTACAATTGAAAACATAATGGAAGAAACACTCTTCCTTAATATTTAAGTAATATTTCAATGGGGAAGCCAGGACACTTTTTATCATGAAGGTTAATAATGTGGATTAGACCTCTGATTTTATTGGTATAGAAAACGCCTGGTTCAGGAATCCTCCTGTATTAATATGAATTGGTAACATCTCTGTCACTTAGTCTTAAGGGTTTGCTGAGGTTACTGACAAATTAAGAGTCTTTCCCAGGTATATAGACTAAGCATAGATATGTCAGAGATGGGTCTTTGATCAGGTCTTACTATCTCTGAAGCTGATTTTCTATCGACTACACCATGTTATCTTTCCTCTACCATGAAACAATGGAGTAAAAAATATATAAGGGAAACATTTGTGATATCAATGCACATATTATGTACCTTGTGAAGCTGAGTGGCCTCAAATCTACTCCCAAGGGTTTTTTTTTGTGGCTAATTACCTTGGAAACATGATCTAATAGTTCTCCTGAGCTGAAGCTGAAAGAATTGACAAAGGATTGACAATGCTCTCATGATGAGAGCCTGGGACAAGGCATCATGATAAAGAGCACCTTATCAATTGTAAGGAAACCTAGATTTTAGCTTTATCATTAACTTTCTGTGTGACTTTGGAAAAAGTTGTTTAACTTTGCTAAGCCTCAGTTTCCATTTCAGCAAAATCTATTCTAAATTGAAATGAATCTAAAAAATCCATAAATGAATCATCTTTTGAACATATCTTTCCACAGGAATTTAACCTGGTAGTCACAACATTACAAATCAATTAAGAACACACAATAATGAATGCACCAAATGCTATAGGTACCACATATCAGCAAGAGTGTGTGCAACTTTGGAAAGCACAGAGTCATCAAATTGAAATATTTGCTGATTTTTAGATGTGTGCCTGCATTGCATTGATGTTGGCAAGATTCTTTTTGTTTGGTGTCGGTCACTTTCTCTGGTTTATATGTTATACAACTGGTTTATAGAAAGGAAGTATAAGCCACCATGTTAACTATAAGGGCAGTTATGTATTTTGCTACTGAAATTATTAGTACAAATATGTGTTAAAGTGAGTGAAATCATTTTGTCTCTCCATTTTTAGGAGTATTCCATTTTCCAAAATTTATCATTATGAAGACTCTTTAGTATATCAGCTATATTACAAAAAGGTTTAGACTAGGACCTTCTTTAGCAAGCTTTATTCACCAGGGCATTGCTCTCTGGCTTTCTACCTAAACTGCTCTTTGTAGTGTAAAGGTCACCATCTCAGAGTCCATGCGTATGATGTCACTTCAGGTTAGCCAGTTAAATCTTATTAATCTTTGGAATCTCTAGGTACTTCCACAGCATCTTTTACGTGTATGAATTCTGTCATCTAGTTTTATGCTATTTCATTAATGACTATTCTAGAATCAAACATTTCTAGCGCATCTCGCACATAGTAAACACTATATAAATGATTATCCTTTCCCCTAATTTCTAATAATTCAGGGACATATAATAAAAAGGAGCTTTTGTTCATGTAGTAGTGGTGGGGATATGTGGTGAACAGCGTTGTTCAGCCACTTATTGCTTCTCTATCCTCATCCCCAATGACTTCTTTCATAGAAGTTTATTCCATATAAATGTTCTTCCGCCATGGTATCAAAGAATCTGGAATATTCTTTCCTTTTTTCCTGAGCCCAGAGACACTGGCAATATTCTGACAAAACTTGACAGCATTAGATCTTTTTTTTTTTCTGTAAAGATGCTCCAAATATTTGTAAAAAGTGTTTAGCATCATGGCTGGCATATAATAGGTGATTTGTAAATGCTTGCAGCTAGGTGGTGCAGTGGCTAGAATTCAATGGCTAGAGTCAGGAAGACTCATTTCCTTGAGTCAAACTAGTCTTGGATACTTCGTAGTTGTGTGACCCTGGGCAAATCACTTAATCTTGTTTGCCTCAGTTTCCTCATATATGAAATGAGCTAGAGAAGGAAATTGCAAATCACTGTAGTATCTTTGCCAAGAAAACCTCAAATGAGGTCCTGAAGAGTTAGACATGATTAAAAAATGACTGACCAACAAAAGTAAATGCTTATTCCCTTTCTCTCTTCCCAGCAATGAGAGCTGCAAATGCAATGTTTAAGTCCCCTAAGAATTAAAATTTTGTGTTATCCAGTGGGCAATAGAAAGGTATATTGTAGTCATGAATAAGTGATTACATATTACTAAAGAAGAACTGGACTGAAGAAGCAGCATAAAATATCTCAGAAAAGATATTGCCAGAATTAAAGGGGAAAAAAGCTTTCGTCTAAGTCATTTAGTGACAATGAAGGATAACTAATCAATAAACAACTCATGTACTCTGCTGTTATACAAATACCACAAGATTTCTAGAGCAAGTTTTGTTGTGTAGAGGGCAGATTTGCTAGTTGGTATGTAAGAGGTCATTAGTAAAAGTTACATAGGATTAATCTGCATTGCTGGACAGAGCGCAACGCAACAATGAGGTTACTGTTCAATTCAATTATCAACACATTAATAATGATAGACCAGTATCTCCCACATCCCTCATCGTCATTAAACATTGAGTCAGGCACAGAGATCAAGTCTAAGCTCTTCAGCTTGGCACCTGTGTGACCTTGGCAAGCAATTTGACTTTGCTTCTTCTCAATTTCCTCTACATATTCATCAGCAGGTGTTAGTGATTCTTCAATTTATCCACGGAACTTCATCAAAATGGTTATCATTCTCATTTTGGGTACACAGAGGCCAAGTTTACAAAAAAGATTTTCACAAAGTTATACAATTCCGGAGCTGGGCAGACCTTTAATAATCTGTGGAACAATCTCCTTATTTCACAGATGAGGAAGTACCGCCCATCAAACTTTAGGTACATGCTTGAGCCCACGTCATTAAAAAAAGCTTAGGGAATCAGTGAGGTTTCCTTTTGATTCCAAGCTTCATAGTTTTTGTTAAGTTAGAGTCAGAAAATTCTATCATCTTTTTAAAAAATTTCTATAACATTTACTACCATATTTTAGACACAGAAGGACCTTAATTAATTCTCATTAACTACATAACTTATTGAATTTTCCAAATAATTCCTGCAAAGTTCTTAATCTTTGCTATGGTGATTTGGCTGGAGAGAGACAATTGCAGAGTATAGATTTGCTTAGATTTGGATCCAGGAGTCCTTAATCCCGAAGACATGTTAAAATCATTGTTTCTTTGTACAAACTTGCTGTTTTGACTCTGTGGCATTGTCTTCTAAGACTGGATGACAGCCAGTTTGGTGGAGGTTCCTAAATGCGTCACATGCTTACCAATTACTCCTTTATTAAATCAGTTCCACTGAGTTTCTTTTGTCAGCAAAAAGGAAAATTGCTTCAAATGGTGAGACATTTGCATTTTGGTGAAATGAAACCCAGTGCTTTCTGCACTGGGGCAACTCGTTCATTGAGGAGGGATTTCTTCTTGCAAAGGGAATTTGACCAAAAATTCCCCTTTCTATTCTTTTATCAAGAGCTCTGAGAACAAAAGGAATCTGTATCCTTTCCTGGCAGAGAGTTGAGGAAGTATCAGTTCAGGACAATGGCAGAAAATACATCAAAACAACATTTGAGTTGTTTCTTCAAGTAGGCAATAAGTTCCAAGGCTCTAGCCCATACTTCGATATAATCTTTTAAAAAAGAAGATGGATTCTGGGCTTATATTGCTTTATGGCTATTAAGATGACAGTAGTCTTCCTAGGAAAATAAAAGCTAAGTGATAAGTTTGGTAAGAAATATGAGAAACTTTTCATCAGAGGTTATTTATTTTATTTTCTGAGAATATTCCTTCTGTCTGTATTTAACTTTTATAATTTTGATACTTGGTGACCAAGGCTCAAAAATATAATCTTCTCTGGTTTTTTTTTCAGTACTAAAAAGTTTGTACCTTTTAGTCAAGAGGATTTTTTGTTCCCTCTTTGTAGCCACAAGATGATAAATATTCAAAATCTCATTAAAGAAAACAGAAAGGCAGCTTAGAATTTGGGAATAACACCTTATACAATTTAATTATTTGCCTTGTGGTTTGGTAGATAAATAGCTTGGTCTGGAATTAGGAAAAACTGGGTTTAAATCCAAGCTCAGACATCACCTGTGTTAACCTGGACAAACTGACCCATTCTCTGAATTGACTAAAAATGGCAATCTTAAGAGCACCTACAGCCTCAGGATTGTTGTGAGTAAACAAGAGATCACAATTACAAAAGTCTGACACATGATAGGTTCTATATGTAAATGCTTATTCTCTTCACTATAATTGCCAGTGATTTACTGTCATCTACTAAATAGAAAATATGAACTTTCAATAGTGGTGAGGCTATGTGGTAGATTCCTTTTTCCTTTTCCCCCCAACAATTTGTTGTATAGTTGATTTGGTCCATATAAATTCTTCTTTCATGGAAGTTGTATTCAAAGAATCTATAAATCTATTATTATTTTTTTTTGGCTAGTTTGGGGACAAAGTGAGTCCTCTTAAAAGACATGACAGCCTTAAATCTATGTATTTTCTTCTCTGAAAAATGCTCCCTCTTAATAGACTCCTCCTAAAAGCATTTACAATCAGTACATCCAGATTTACAAAGGCCTGTAATTAACACTATTTAGAAAGACAAAGTAAATATCTAAAACCAAGAAAAGTAAACAGACTTTTTCTATCCCCAGAAGGAATGCTTTCAGGTTTCCAGGAGAAAGTCTTCAGAGAAAAAAGAGGCAGGCTTCAGTCATACAACACCTGGACCAGCATTCCTCATGTCTGCTGGCCCAATGGGCTAGTTTAGTTGGCCTCAATTTCAGGCTTGGTTTCTTTGTTTCTAATGATTGCCTCTGTGTGTGCTTCTGTTTTTCTAGCTATGTGTCACTTTTCTCGAGCTGCATTCCTGTTTATCAAGGATCCTAAGAAGCCAGGTGTCCTTTCTCTTCCTTCCACATGGAGTCATTTTTAAGTTTTACCTAGGGGTACAGCCTATTACTGGCTATTAGTCATATCTGGTCATTTCCTTTCTCAATCACTTAAGGAACTTGTTTAATGATGGCCCCTTAAACAAGATGACACTACATTTTAAAAAAATTTAATTTTCTGATATTTTGCAATCCATGTTCTCTCCCTCTCTTCCATCTCGCCCCCACCCCACAAAACAGATAATATAGATACATAGATTGTACACATATAATACGTATTTCCATATTCATCATGTTGACACTGCATTTTAAGCAAGTTTAATACTTTGATAGCCCCCTTTCCTGTGATTAACACCTGAGCTTTCAAGGCTCAAGTGGCAGGACAGAGTGTACAGACTACTTAAAAGCATTTTCCCTCCATTCTAAGGAACTTGTGACATTATGCTGTTATGAGTTCTCATTCTACCAATCTACATTGCAAGTCCTTTTAGCTCTAGGGTTTCTCGTTCTCATTCTTGTCCTTTTAAAAGTCCTCCTTTCTTTTAATAATCTATGGGTAGTCCTGAAGCTCTCAGGGTGATCCTTGATTATCCATCACCTCTAGATTACCTCTTTTTCTTTTCACAATGTTTCTATTGATGCAATTTTCTCTATTCATTAAGTATATGTCAACAGGCTACCTGAAAGATTCAAGGTGATCCATAGGTGCTAGAGATGCAAAGAAAAAAATAACATCAGTTTTTTAGACAGTTTACTGAACAGAAGGAATATATCATATGGGAGGGGGATGTATGACATATAGTGGGAGGGAATATGACATAATGAATTGATTTTCAAATAAGGAAGACCAGAGTTTGGATTCAGTTTTTGACACTGAGTAACCATGCAATAATGGAAAAATCAAGTTAGCTTTCTAAGTCTTAGTTTCCTTACATATGAAATGAGAGTAATAATATGTAGTATCATTAGTATGTATCTCATAGGATTATTGTAAAATTTAAGTGATATAATGCAACATGTGAATGAAATATGCATAGTTAAATACATGATAGTTTGGAAGAGAAGGCACAAATATAGGAAGAAATCAGGAAAGACGTCGTGTAGAAGGTGGCTTTTAACCTTCAACTTGAAGGAAGTCTGAGAGGTAGAGGTGAGAAGACAGCTCATTCTATGCAGGGGAGCTAGCCAGTACCAGTGTCCTGAAGCAGGAGATTGAGAATCATGTGAGAGGAACAGAGAAAAGGCCATTGTGACCAAAGTCATGCATTTGTAAGACAGATGCCAGAAATTAGGGGCTGTGGTCTGTGATTTTGGAATGAATTGAAACTAATTGTTCTTGAAGGCATCCAGCCACACAAGCAAACTAGCCTTTAAACCTTAGTCTCATTAGTATTAATTAGATAATTAGTATCACAAGTTAACCAGCTACTCACATTGTAAAAGTTTTTGGAGGAGACAGGGATAAATGAATTATAATACTTTTTTCCCCCTTTTTGGTTTGGTTTGTCCAGGTCAGAAGAGGGGTAAGAGCCAGGCAGTGGGGGTTAAGTGACTTGCCCAGGGTCACACAGTTACAAAGTGTTTGAAGCCAGAAGCTCTCAGGGAGATCCTTGATTATCCAACCCCTCCAGATTACCTCTAATTTTCTCTACTCAGTAAGTATTTATCAGTGGGCTACCTGATAGATACAAAGTGATCCATAGATGCTTAGAGATGCCCTAAAGACCCCAGCAGCTTTTGACTGGACTTAACTCTCACTGCACTGGGCCACCTAGCTGCCCATAATTGTAATACATTTTGCAGTAGACTAGTGGAAGGAATACTGTCCTGGACACTGGGGTTTTAGATTGTCGTCCTGTCTGCAATTTTCATTGTGACCTTGGGAAGGTCATATAATTGTTTTAGGCTTCAGTTTCCTCCATAATAAAATTATCTACAGGGTCTCACAAATTATTTAGTTCTGTATTTCTAGAAATGTCTGATAGAACATTCACAGGACAAGCAAACTTTTTGGAGATATATCTCTATCAGCTTCAAGGAAAAAAAGATAAGGAGTGTGAATGTGAAGCTGAGAGAAGGAAATAATGGGCCTCTCTAATTTACCTAAGATATAATTTAAGTTCAGTTGTCAAAGTGGAAGCATGAACTAATAGTACTTGCCAAGACAAGTCTTTCAAGAAGCTAAGTGTCCCCACCTTTCCCCTATCTGAAGGGAGCTGGAATGAAGGGCAGAGAGACTCTTGAGAAATATATGTAAGTTTGCTGCTGGCTAAAGGTTAATGATTGGCTTCTTTTGTCCTTAGCTTTCAGCAGCTGAGAAAAGTGGCAGTCTCAGGAGAGCTCTCTTTTTGTTCAGGTAACTTTTGAATTCTACAGATTGTATTTTTATTAGAATGAGTGGGGATTTTGGATATTTATTTGGCTTTACACTCAATCCATTTTTAACTTTTTTTACTGTTATTTAAAAAAACAAAGCTCATTATTTTCAGTTTAACAGAGAAATTTGATTTGGGTGGGTTTTGTCTTTGCTTTTGTTGTGAATCTCTAATTTATGTCTTTGGAGGAAGGAAGGTACCTACATTTCTGTTTAAGTAAATATCTGGGTGTCTGAATTAGCTAAAAACTCTTTCCATCATGGAGGTCCTATGATATGTGAATTTCAGAGTGAAGGTTCCAGTAAAAGCAAGTAATTCTGCAAATCTTGTTTAAGTAGGTTTCTGAGTGTCAGCTTTAGGACAAGCTGTTGTGATTATAAATAGTATAAATAATTTTCTGAATTGCTTAGTGTCAAGTCTTCTTTGGAATGGAAACCAGAAAAGATTTATCCCAGAACTTTCTGTACAGAGGATTGATTTTTTTTTCTTCTTAACTTCAAATATTTGCTGTATATTTCATTCTGGTTAATAATTTTAAAAGTTTGCCTAATTTTTTCCATTTTAAGTCACATTCCTTTAAAAACTGAACAAATATCTTTGCTTAACAATGGCAAAGATAAATAATAACAAAAACTATCAGGTTTAAATGACAGTTCAGATAATTTGATTCTACCCTATTCCAGAGTCACCCATATAGTTACTTTAGATAGACCTCTAAAGGTAAAAGATTCCAAATTACCATGCATGTATGTACGTATGTACTCTATGACCATATGTGTACATACATACACACATTATACATGTATTTATATATACCCAATACGCAGATCTACTCACTCTCTCTACAAATGTTATCTCATTCTTTTCTGAGTAAACAATATCTGTAGATACCCATCTCCAAGGCATAGGTGAAAATGCTCACTGGTTGACTGTTTCTGAAGAGCATATGTTCTAAACTTGGGCATTGTTACCTTAACTCATTCAGCAAGGGCTCAAAGATAGACACATCTTGTTAAGGGCAAATTTAGCCTTGGCACATAAAGGCAGGCAAAACATTTGAAGCTTAGTAGTAATGCTAATTCCTTAGAGGTTCCATCCATATTTCTCCAACTACATTTCTTTGGATTTAAATTTAAATGATAATTGTTCATTCTTAAATTTACCAAGAGACAAATGAAGTGAAATGTGTTTCTTAGGGAGTTTTTCTAATTTTGTTCATTTTTAAAAAGCATATGATCTTTTAAAATTCATAACATCATAGTTTTAAAATTCTGTGGGACCATGAAGGTCATCTACTTCTATCAATAAGTATATTTTAAAGAAAATGAGAGACAATGTGGTATAATAGAAAGTGTGCTAGATTTGGAGAGAGAAGACTTGGAACTCGGCTCCCCCATTTACTAGTTGGTTAAGTATGGACAGATTACTTAAAGCATTGTTAGCCGCCTTTTATTTATCTGTAAAATTAGAGCAAATGATCTTTAAGGTCCACTCTTATTCTCAAAATCTAAGACTCTTTTTGTACTGGGGGAAAATATGGGTTTGTTTTGCTTGACTATGATGATTTATTTGAAGGGAGAACATTTATTCATTCATTTATTTGTTTAATTGAGAATTGGAGGGATAAGAGGAATAGTGATGAAGATGAAAGAAAAAAAAAAGGAACCACATCAATGAAGCATTTAAATGCAGAAAGACAAATGTAAAATGGTTCAGATGGAGATATAGATAGGACAGCTTTATAATGAAATATAACTTGCTGTATGATTTGTAATTAAGTACTCAATAAATTTTTAAAAGTCCAAATGGCATGTGAAGAATTCAATTTCACATAGAAACCTCTTTTTCTTTTCTATTTTTTCCTATATGAAAATGTTCAGATTTCTTGGTGTTTCCAAATTTAGAATAACAAAAGAAGAAATGTAATTTTAAAATTATATTCCTAATTATTTCTAAAGCATGAGTGCACTGTTGCTCTTTAATGTATAGCAAGTATAATTTACACATTATAATCTACTTATCCTTTCAGCTTTACATTACCATGTTAATGTTTATCTAACCTTTATTCTTAACATTGATTATTACTCAAGACTAGATAGAGTAATCAAACCAATTTTGGTTCTCCTGCGAGCCAAGCATATTGGTATCATACTAGCTTACTAGTTTCAAATATCAGTGGGTAAAAATGCAGTAGTTAAATGATGAAATAAATGGAATAAAAATTGAATAATGGAATAAAAAATAGCCTATACACAGACTCAAAACCACATATGCCTACATATACACAGGTATATGTATACATATATGCATACTATAAGTACGTATATGTGTGCATATGTGTATTCAGTGATATGTAGATCATTCAGAGCATCTTTATTTAGTACAATGGCACAATGGAAAAAGCACTGGATTTGGAGCTAATGAACCTTTGTTGAATCTTGGCTTTTTCTGCAAGATCCTAGGCAAGTCATTAGACCATTCTTGGCCTTAATTCGCCTTATCCATAAAATAAGGAGATTATACTAAATTGCAGTTAAGGTCCCTTACAGTCCTAATTGTATTATCTGTTATACAGAATAATCTAATGTCCTATCTAATATCTTCTCTTTATAAATATTTCTTAAGTGCCTACTCTGAGCAAGGCAGTGGTGATATAAATATGGTCAGTGGCACAAGATGGTCATCAACAAGGTGGTTACAATCTGGGAAGGAGATGACAAAGACATACATAACTAAAATTCAGGTTGGGATGAAAGAGATTGAAGATGGTCAACAAGGAGAAATGAAGGACAGCTGAGTGGCTCAATAGATTTAGAACCAGTCCTAGAAAGAAGAGGTCCTGGGATCAAATCTGGCCTCAGACTCTTCCCAGCTGTGTGACCCTGGGCAAGTCACTTGACCCCCATTGCCTAACCCTTACCACTCTTCTACCATAGACCCAATACACAGTATTAATTCTAAGACAGAAGGTAAGGGTTTAAAAAAACCGAGGAGCTGTGAGTAGAAAAGAATCTCTCAATTTGATGGAATAGAATAAGTGACTGCTGAGCTTGGCAGTGATATTATTTTATTTTATCTTCACAATAACCCTGTGTGAGAAAAGAAAAAGACATATATATGAGAGAGAGAGAGAGAGAGAGAGAGAGAGAGCATGCATTTTTAAAATGATAAGAAAAAATGGAAACAAAATGTATTACACTTAAAAAAGTATTTTAAAATTCCCAGACTACTACAGATAGCCTAAGGCAAAGAAATTACTGTGATAGGTGGGAGAATTCAGATATGTTCCAAACATTGTCATTTTGTTCTTTATTTAGCTTTAATAAATTTTGGAGCATAAATAATGAGCTTTATTTTGGCAGTTTTAAATTATCAATGCTTAATTTGTGCCTAATAAGTAAAAAATCCAAATTCATTCAAAACTGAATTCAGTGTCAGTTTTTGTTATCCAGTATTTTCTCAGATGCTAGAATGCTAGGTGGCACAGTAGATAAAAGGCTTGAAGTTAGAAAGACTCATCTTTGTAAGTTCAGTTCTAGACTCAGACACTTCCTTAGCTGTGTGACCCTGGATAAATCATTTAACTCTGTTTGCCTCAGTTTCCCCATATGTAAAAATACATGGAGAAGGAAGTAGCAAACCATTCCTATATCTTTGCCAAATAAACAAACAAAAACAAATGGAGTCATAAAGAATAATACATGATTAAAAATGACTGAAAAACAAAAAGTAATTAATTACTCTGAGGAGGGATTCTACAGATGTTTTTGACATTAAAAAAGGGGAGAAAACTTGCAGAAGTTGGTAACTATTCACCTTAATACAAATAGTAATTAATTTATGGGAAGAAAGCAAGGAACACTCTTTTATTGAACTCTTTCTATGTGGTAGGCACTAGGCTAAAGTGCTGAGTATACAAAGGAAAGTCAAAAACATGAAGCTTGGCCTAAAGGAACTCATATTGTGAAATAGTCCACTGGATTTGAAATCAGGAGACTATGAATTCAAATGCTGCCTCAGACACTTATTATCTGTGTAACCATGGGTAGGTTTTCATGTTCAGTTTCTTCATCTGTAAAATGTATAAAAAATATAGAATATATATAAAAAGATAAAACATTTATCATGAGGATTGAATAAGATAACTTAGGTAAAGGATTTTGCCAATTAGAAAGTGCTATAAAAATGCCAATTTTATCACTGTGGCTGTTGTTATCATTCTTTACCTCACAGTTTGGATAAACAGCTTAAATTTGTACAATTTGTAAATTTGTACAAGTATGTCCATGAAATCACCATTGATATGAGAACAATGATCTGTTCATTATATTCGGGGAATAAACATTCATTAATCACCTACTTATTCCAGGCCCTTTAGAATGATCTCATTTAGAACTCAGCACAACCATGTGAGGTAGGTGTTGTTATCCTCATTTTATAGTTAAGGAAACAGAGGCAGGCAAAGCTTAAGTGATTTGCCCAGAGTCACACAGATAATTAGTTTCTGAGGTCAGTTTCAAACTAAAGTCTTTCCGGCTTAGGCTCAGAGCTCTGTCTTCTGTGCCACCTAAGTGCCAATAAAATAATGCAATGAATTTCAAACATTTAATATATGAATGTATAAAAGCATTGGTCTTGGTATCCCTATTTTTTTTTCAAGGGCTGTTCTGTTCCTACTAGTTTTTTTTAATTATTATTATTTTTTTTAACATTTATTAATAATCATTTTTAACCTGGTTACATGTTTCATGCTCCTACTTTCCCCTTTGCCCCCCACATTCCCCCCACCCATGGCCGACCCACAATTCCACTGGTTTTGTCATGTGTCCTTGATCAAGACCAATTTCCAAATTGTTGGTAGTTGCATTGGTGTGGTAGTTTCGAGTCCACATCCCCAATCATGTCCTCCCCGACCCATGCGTTCAAGCAGTTGCT
>NC_058134.1:279184321-279210065 GCF_016433145.1 Gracilinanus agilis | reverse complement strand
ATATATATATATATATATATAATATATAGGTAAATATGTATCACTTTCCTATATATGTACATACATATATACATGTAAATATGTAATACACATATATAAATAGATGTAGATATTCACATATATGTTATACATATGTGTAGTGTGTATGTATGCATTGACTTTGTGACCCAAATAATTCTCTGAGAATCTAAGTTACAGAACAATTTTCAGTCTAGAGTGGTAGAGAGTGTTTTCTTGTGGTAAATCTCTATACCAATAAAATCAGAATTCTAAGGGGAAAAAAAAAAGAAATCCTGAGGGCAAACACTCTCCACTAGCCAATAAAAACTCCTTATACTATGCTTTCAGCTGCTTTTAGAATGATGCAAGGAACTTTGGCACATTTTGTATCCACTTCTGACAGTATATTTGACATCTGTTTATTCTGGAGTGAATAATTTTTCTGGGCAAACATAGCATGGACAACAATAAGTGGTTTCAAACTCTGGCTCTGAGGTGGAATGGAAAGAAAAAGACCCTCTGGAGTCAGAGGATCTGGGTTCATTTCCTGTCTTTGGAATTGGCTACCTTTGGAATCCTGCACAAATAAGTTAATCTCTGGAGGCTTCAGCTTGCTCATATGCAAAATGAGGGAGTTGTCCTCTATGGCCTGGAAAATCCCTTTCAAATCTATAGCTATAATTATGCCCATGAACTCTGCTTGCTAGGTATGTGACTGTGGGCATCTCTTAAGATCTCAATTTCCTCATCAGTAAAATGAGGATGATAAAACGTAAATTTTTAGATAAACATAAATTATTGAAATTGATATTAATATATCAAAAGGCATAGCATTTTCTGAGGTAGTGAATTCAATTTATGGATCATAAACTTGTAAATTAAAATAAAATTGAAAAGTGTGCTCTGAGTTCAGATAAATTTCAAATGCCATTGAGTTTTATCTTTACATAATATAGACTTTTCTAAGTTGTGGGAACATTTTACTTCTGCCTTTGTGCCATTTGTAACTTTACAGGCTTTTATCTGGCGTCCATGTTCACATAAACAGAAGGTCAAAAAATAATACAGTTGAATACCTTGTCTATATTGATAACATATTACAAAATAATTCCTGTAAACTGACCTTCAGGAGAAAGTGGAAAGAACTCCCTGAGAGCAGTTGCCTGCATATACATATTTATGTGTCATTGGGGGAAAACATGACTCATGACTTTTTGCTACTGAACTGATTAAGCTTCTGTCTTAAAGCTGATGGCTGAAGCAATGTAAAGATTGATGTTCACAGTGTCCTATATACATTCAATAGCATTTGCCCCTGATTTATTAGGCTTCTGGGTAAAGATGATTTACCTGATTTCTTAGTTTTGTTGTAGTTCCTTTCTACCAATGGAAAAAAAAAACCAATAAGAATAATTTTTTATTAAATGGTTGAAATTTTGCCAGAACAAACCCTATTAAATTCTACTTTTTGGAGAAAATGTTTTCTATGGATGAGTAGGCCAACATGGGTCAGATCTAATCTCTTTGGTCTTTTGAGTTGTCGCTTTAATTGTTTTAAGTTGACTTGTTGTTCACCTTATGCAAATCTACAATTGTTCAGAAATCATTATAGGCATTTACTTACTAAACCCCAGCAAATATACTTTTAAAAGGGAAATCTTAGAAAATTATACATAGTTCTGATGAATAGATTTATATTTCTTTAAATCACTACTTTTTTTGTTGTTGTTTATTCCTCTGTAGTAATTGAATGGCAAAATATAGCTTGAATTTACCTAACATTTTTCTCCCCTCGGGAAGTTCATAGATATTTATCTTTAGGGCATCATTGATGGGTAAAAAGTATTACCTTAAAAACTGGGTGGGGAAGTTTCAAGTTAGTAGGAAATCTAGAATGAATCCTTAGATGTTCTGGCTGTTTTGAAAGTATCAAGTTATAGAATATGTGCTAAGTTTTCCAACAGAAAACTTAAAATTAGATTCTTTCATTTGGTACAAGTTTGGACTATGCGAAGTCATGTAATCATATGAGCCTCAGTTTCCACGTTTTTAAAATGAAGAGTTAGATATTCTCTAAGGTTCATTCCAACTCTAAATCCTACCTGTCTATATTTTCTATACAGTAGCATAAGAAACTTTTTTAAGAAAATGCTATATACTTCAATTAGTGACAGCAAAAACTTATTAAGCTCCTAAAAAATCTCAGTGCACTGTCTTAGATAATGAGGGTACAAAGATGTATATGATAAAAGAAACTACTTTTATTTTTTATTTTATTGTTATTGTTATGCAAAACACAGTTCCATATTGATCATTGCTGTAAGAGCACAGTCATACCTAATAACCAAAACTCCAAAATAAAACCATAAATACACTGATGTGAAAGACAACTCCAACAATTCTTTCTCTGGAGGTGGATAGCATTCCCCATCATAAATTTTTCAGGATTATCCCAGATGGTTGCATTACTGAGAATAGCCATGTTTTCATAGTTGATCATCGGACAATACTGCTGTTACCATATACAATTTTCTCTCATCTCTGCTTATTTCACTCTGCATCAGTTCCTGCAAATCTTTCCAGTTTTTCCTGAAATATCTTGCTGATCTTTTCATATAGCACAATAGTGATCCATTGCCAACATGAACCCCAATTTGTTTTGGCATTCCCTAATTAATGGATATACCCTCAATTTCCAATTCTTTGCCACTACAAAAAGAGCAGCTATAAATATTTCTGTACTTTCCCCCTTTTTATTATCTCTTTTGGATACAGGCCCATTAGTGGTATTACCAGATTAAAGGGTATATACAGTTTTGTAGCCCTTTTGGGACAATTTCAAATTACCCTCCAAAGTGGTTAGATCAGTTCACAATTCCACCAACAATCCATTAATGTTCTAATTTTGCCACATCCCCTACAAATTTTACTACTTTCCTTTACTACCATATTGGACAATCTTATAGGTGTGGGGTGGTACCTGAGCATTGCTTTAATCAAGTGATTTTGAACTTTTTTTCATATGATTATTGATGGCTTTGATTTCTTCATCTTAAAATCACTTGTTCATATCCTTTGAGCATTTGTCAATTGGGAAATGGTAGAACCTACTTTTAAAAAAAGATTATAACCTAGCATGTGGATAAGACAAATAAAGAAATAGGTATAACATGAGAGTGTGTGGCAAGTACAAAGAAAAGATTCAATAAATGTACTCTAAGAAATTTTGAGAGACACCAATCAAATAGTCAGTCAATAAGCATTTACCAAGAATCTACTGTGATAAGTACTGAGAATACAAACACAATAAATGAAACACCTAGCAGAATGTCCAATATGACAGCAAAGGAAAGTGATAAACGTTGGAGGAGATGTTGCAAAATTGGGACACTAATACACTACTGGTAGAGTTGTGAATCGGTCTAACCATTCTGGAGGGCAATTTGGAATTATTGGCAAAGGGCTTTAAAAGAATGCATGCCCTTTGATCCAGATTTACCACTGCTTGGTTTGTACCTCAAAGAGATAATAAGGAAAAATACTTGTCCAAAAATATTTATAGCTGCACTCTTTGTGATGGCAAAAAAAAAAAAAAAAAAAAAAAGGAAAGTGAGGAGGCATCCATCAATTGGGGAATGGCTGAACAATTGTGCTATCTGATGGTAAATGGGATATTATTGTGCTGAAAGGAATGATGAACTGGAGGAATTCCATCTGAACTGGAAAGGTCTCCAGGAATTGATGCAGAGAAAAAGGAGCAGAACCAGGAGAGCATTGCACACAGAGACTGCTACATTATGGCACAATCGAATGTAATAGACTTTTCTACTAGCAGTAATGCAATGATCCAGGACAATTCTGAGGGACTCATGAGAAAGAACGCTACCCACATCCAGAGAAAGAACTGTGGGAACAGAAATGCAGAAGAAAAACATGTAATCAATCATGTAGTTCGATAGGGATATGATGAGGGTTTTGATGTTAAAGATCACTCTACTGCAAATATGAATAACATGGAAATAGTTTTTGAACAATGATACAAGTATAACCTAGTCAAATTGCTTGTCAGCTCTGGGAGTGGGGAGAGAAGGGGTTGGAAATCATGTATTATGTAACCATGGAAAAATATTCTAAATTTAAAAAAAATGTTAAAAATAAATGAAACAATCCTTACTCTCAAAGATAAGCAGCAGGTAGGAATATTATTTAAGAAGATATATTAGGCTAGCAGGGAAGGGATGGAAGATTGGGCCCAGGTGATTTATAGGGGGAGTAGGAAGGAGGAGACAGTTCAGAGTTATTATAGAAGGATAATCAAAAGGAATTGACAATTGTTTGAATATGAGGGTCAGAGAGAAAGAAGAATGAAAGATGACTCTAGAGACTAGGGTGTAGAAAGCTAAAAAGATTGTAGTAACACAAGAAAAAGTAAAGAAGTGATGTCTTAGGGTAAATGAGGGGGCCTGGTGAAGTTGATGGAGTTATGATGAGGTAAAACTTTGTCCATGTTGAATGTGAGAAGCAGAGAGAATATCCAGCAGGAGCTATTTAGCAACAGCTGGAGAAACAGGCATAAAGATTTGAAAAGAAGTGAGGAGTTAAGAAAGAAATTTGATAGCCATCAGCAGGGATGAACATAAATATATGAGAATATGATGATAAATACTATCTACTTCCAGAGAAAGACTTAATGGAGTCTCAATACATATCAAATCATGACGTTTTTCACTTTATTTCTTTCATGAGATTTTTGTTATATGTGTGCTATGTCACCTTTATACAATATGACAAGTATGGAAATATGTATTACATGATTGCACATGTATAATATATCAAATTATTTATTGTTCAGGGGAGTGGAGGGAGAGAAAGGGGAGAGAAATTGAATTGCAAAATATCAAAAAACAAATGTTAAAAGTGTCTCTAGGAGGTAGCTGGGTAGCTCAGTGGATTGAGAGCCAGGCCTAGAGACAGGAGGTCCTGGGTTCAAATCTGGCCTCAAACACTTCCCAGCTGTGTGACCCTGGGCAAGTCACTTGATCCCCATTGCCTACTCTTACCACTCTTCTGCCTTGGAGCCAATACACAGTATTGTGTTTAATGGGTTTTTAAAATGTGTCTCTATGTGTAATTGGAGAAAATAAAATAAAATGACAGTAGAGAAAAAATATGAGACTAAAAGAGGTTAAAAAAGAAATGAATGCAGAAATATTAACCACCTATGTTTTAAAACCTGAGAAATAGGTAAAGGATTCACAGAATAGGAGGAGTTCCATTCATGTAGAGTGTCATGGGACTTAAAGGAGCAGAGAGTGCCAGAATCAAAGAGAGGATAACATCTTGAGATTCTGCAGAGATTCTAAGGAAGAGAAGTACAAAACTAAAGGTCATTGGACTTTTGTGATATGTGGATGTTACTTGTGACCTTGGAGAGAGCTATTTCAGTAGAGTCAGAGAAGAGAAGCCAGGTTGTAAAGGAATGAGAAGCCAGTGGGTGGTAAGGAAGTAGAAATAAGGAGTCAACAGCTTACCAGATTTCATGAATAATCAAAGTTTGACTACATAATAAATGAGTACATCTAGCACCATTTCTCTTTGAGAATAAATCAATTTGCTTGTTGGCTCCATGAGTGCATTATTGCCTGTCATTTATTGTTATAATTCCAAGTGCGTCAGCTAGTACTCTGAGCAAATCGGGTTCTAAATGAATGTCTGTCATATTTGAATTGTCCTTTCTGATTTGAAAATGGTTCTCCTGGGCACAAAAGGGAAAAACTTTTCTTCTATCCCATCCCCTTAAGGGAAGTAAGTTGCTGCTGACTAGAGCTTATATTTAAATAACACTTTATATACAGTTTGTTTTCTGATCCTCAGAACAACCCAGTGAGGTGGGAAGCAGTCAAATAGCATTGTCTTAATTTTATAGAGGAGGAATTTGAAACATGGGAAGTTATGTGGCTTACCATTCAATAGTCACACAGTTAGTCAATATGTAAGCTGCTCTGAGGCAGGAGCTGTTATCTTTTATCCTTGCATCTCTAGCCCTGACACATAATAAGCATTTAGCAGATAATAATTAATTGGATGATGAAGCCAATTTTAATCCCACATTGGAAAAACATTTTCTGATGCTAATCCAAGTAACCTTACCCCCATTATATGGCATTGCCTTTGAGGAGAGGTGTTCTTCATTCGCCATACATGCCTATAGTCAATTGCAAAGAAAACTTAATAGGCTTAAAGGTTCCCAGAATTGCCCTGGATCTCTCTCTTCTATCACTTCCCAAAGCCACAGTCATTTTTTACCTATAATTCTTGTTCAGGGAAGCACAGAAGCTAGAAAGACCATACATTGTGATGAATAGTTCTCCCTAGTGCACTATCATACCTACATTGGTTAAACGTAGAGATGATGAATGTTTTAGTCAAATGACTCTTCAACCCACAATATTCTCAAGACAACTCCTACATTTACAGAGAACCAGACATCCTCAAGATCACTGGAAGCATTAGCAATAACTTTAGGTATAGTGTGATGAAAATAAAAGTATTCATATTACAGTCATAAAAACTAATTTTGAATCTTGGTTCTTCCATATCCTAGTTGTGTAACCATTGGGAAGATGGTTAAATACTCTGAGCATCATTTTCTTATCTATAAAATCAGGGCACTATAGGATGTGACTAAGATCCTTTTCAGCTTTGAAATTCCATGTTCCAGCTAAAACATAAGAAAATCTCTCCAGGGAACTTAATTCACTCACAACTATTTAACCTTCATTTGTATCACTGTCCCAGGTGCTAGAAATATAGAAACCAAAATAACAAAGTCCATGTCCTCAAAGAGCTTATAAAGTTATTCTAGAAGTAGGTTCAAAGGTACCCAGTGTTCCAATAATATACATGACCCTTATTTAGTAAAACTAGGTTCACCAAATTTTATCATGAACACCTACAAAATAAAGAAAATAAAAAAAATGAATGCCTTGATACTAAACTAAATTTCTCTAGATTTTTGGGTAATATGTTACTTTGAACCCATCTTTCAGAGTCATCACCCAGCCACACACATTTTGTTTTATACTATGCATGAGCCTCCTATAAAACTGGATGAAATCTGTACTCTTCCTTCTGCTGCTGTGGCTACTATTTCCACTATTCATTATTCTACTATTAAACTTTAAACAAGAAAGACTTACATTGGTTTGAGTAAGTCATTTAACCTCTCAGCTAGGCAACTCACTAAGGCTGTAAGTTATAGAAAAGGAGCCAATGTTCATTGTTAGGATATTTCTTATCTAGGAGTTCAATATACCAATGAAGTCACAGATCTATTTCCTATCTGTCCTTCTCTTTCTCTTTTTTCTTCTGAGACCTTTTCCTTGTCCTCATCCTCCTGCTCCTTCTTCTACTACATACCAATATATTCGCTATTCCAAGGGTTAGGGAACTGTACCTGCCTTATTCAGGACAATTTTATTGAGGAGTTAAATGACTCATTGCCTGGTTGTTGTTAGGCAGTCTGTTACTCCACTCCATTTATTGAATTGAATTAGATTTATTATTTTAAGCTGAATTTAATAAGTGAATCTTATGACCTTATCATGGCCTTCAGATTGTGATTTAATTTATAGCCCCAATCTCCATTTTAGAATTGCATGAACAGCAAATTCTGTGTAGGGGTCACCACTTTAAATGCTTTGTTGTTATAATTAAAGTTGCATACTCCACTATGGTGAAGACTGGAGGAAATGAGCTGCTATAAACTCCTGGATAAAAGCTCTGGTAATCTCTCAGTGGATTTATATATTCACGTAAAAATATTTATTGAATGCTTGCTCTGTACAAGGCTAGATACAACAGGGAATCAAAGATGAGTAAAAAATGGAGCTTTTAAAAACTTTATAATCTATTCAAACATATTTTCATTGTAAATTTATCAAACATCAACAACATAAGTATTTTAAAATATAAAAATGATAAAGATTATTTATAAAACCATAAACTTCTTTGTATACTTTTAAAAGTGAATATAATACGTACCAATGAAGTAACAATTCCCTGCTTATCTTTATCCTCTTCATTTTTTCCTTCTGTTTTTTTGTTTCATGTTTTTTCATTAAACTGTTATTTTTCTCCAGCTTAAATGTCAATACAATTTCTTAATATTCATTTTCTGATATTTGGCAATCCATGTTCTCTCTGTTCTTCCTACCCCTCACCCCTCCTTAAGAAGCCAGGGAATATAATATAGGATATATATAAATGTGTGTGTGTGTGTGTATTTCTTCCTTGCATGTTGTGATAAAAGACATATATTGCTAACACTAGAGAAAAATTCATGGAGGAAATAAAGTAAAGAAATATATATTTCAGTTTTCATTCAGACTCCATCTGTTCCTTTTGTGATGGTGGATATTCTTTTTTAATTTGTCATGAGTCCTTTGGAGTTTTCCTGGATCTTTACCTTGCTGATGATAATGTCATTCAAAGTTGATCATCCTATGTTATTATTGTTATTGTGTATGGTGCTGTCCTGGTTCTGCTTACTTCACTTTGCATCACTTCATATAAATCTTTCTAGGCATTTTTGTGATGATCTTAATTGTCATTGCTTATGACACAATAGTATTCCTTTCCAAGTATATACCACAACTTGTTCAACCATTCCCCAATTGATGGATGTCTTTCAGTTTCCAGTTCTTTAACACCACAAAAAGTTGCTATCTATCTATATCTATATCTATATATCTATCTATATCTATATCTATATCTATATCTCTATATATATATATATTTACAAGTAGATTTTCCCCTATCTTTAACCTCTTTGGGATATAGACTTAGTGATATCAATGGATCAAAGAATATGCACAATTTGATTTCCCTATGGGCATGGTTCCAGATTGCTCTCCAGAATGGTTGATCAGTCTGCAGTTCTACCAGCAGTATATTAGTACCCCAATTTTTCCACATCTCCATCATTTATAATTTTCCTTTTTTGGCATGTTAGCCAATTTGATGGGTATGAAGTGGTATCTTAGAACCCTAGAGAATCAACTCAAAACTAGTTGGAATAATTACCAATTTAAACAAAGTTTCAAAATATAAAGTAAACCCAAATAAATCATCAGCATTTCTAGATATATAACCAACAAAACCCAACAGGAGGAGATAAATTCTATTTAAAATAACAGTAGTTAATATAAAATACTTGAAAGGGACTTCTAGGCTAAGATGGCCGTAGAGTAGAAGGAACTTCATGACTCTCCCTACTACCAATCACAACAAAGCATCTCAAAGGGACAAAAATCAAAATTAGATGAGCAAAGGGCCTCTGCCAAGGGGTGCAGCCTTGAAGGTAGGCAGGGTTAGGGCATTTCCCCTCTAAAAGGGGGTAAAATTACACCTAAGAAAGCATGAGCTGATCATCCCTCCCCCACACCACCTTTCATGCCAGAGTCAGAGCGAGGGCTAGGGCAATCTCTAAATTCCTAGGGCTGACTGAGGGCACCTCAGTCTTACCCCTGAGGACAGTGCAAGACCGTGGCAGTGAGACTTGGGACCTGAGGCTGAGGAGCACAGGAGCAGGGATAGGAGATAGCAGAGAGACTGGCTGCCCACAACAGATGCCTTGGAGACTGGAAAAACAGCCTCATGGCAAAAACCTCTCTGTAGTTCACTACATTAAGAGTTGCCTGCCCTCCTCACTCAGACTTTAGGCTGAGAAGGGAAGATAAAACTAACAGAGCAATGCCCACCAACACCCAAGAACTACAATCCACAAGTACCAAAAGAAAAAAAATAAAACAGAGAAAGCCTCTGACACTGGATGACTTCTATGGGAAAAAGGAACCGAGTAAAGAGGCAACAAACAGCAAAGAGTGACAAACTAGAAAAAATCATCAAAACTTTTCAAAAAATAATGGAAATTGGTCACAAGCTCTTGAGGAACTCAAAATGGAGTTCAAGAACCAAGTAAGAAAGATAGAAGAAAAATGGCAAAAAAAAAAGTGGGAGATAGAATTGCAAGTTTAAAAGACAGAATCTCCCACTTGGAAAAAGAAGAACAGAAATCACATGAAGTAATAAGCAAATTGGAGAACAGAATTGACCTGCAAGAAGCCATGAAAAGCAGGTTAGAACAAACTGAAAATGAAAATTAAAAGATCATAGCTGAAAACCAGTTTTTAAAGACTAGAATTGGGCAAGTAGAAGCTAATGATCTCACAAGACAGCAAGAATTAATAAAGTAAAATTAAAAGAAGGAAAAAATAGAAGGAAACATGAAACATCTCATTGAAAAGATGACTGATCTGGAAAATAGGTCCAGGAGAGACAGCTTGAAAATCATTGATCTATCTGAAAACCTTGGGAAAAAAACAGAAGCCTTGACATCATATTACAAGAAATTATCCAAGAAAACTGCCCTCATATTCTTGAACAAGAGGGCAAAATAGACATTGAAAGAGTCCATAGATCACCCTCTACATTAAATCCTCAAAAGACAACCCCCAGGAAAGCAGTTGCTAAATTCAGGAGCTTCCAAGTCAAGGAGAAATTATTTCAAGAAGCCAGAAAGAGACAATTCAGATATCAAGGAGCTCTAGTCAGGATTACACAGGTTCTGGCAGCCTCCACACTAAAGGACTACAAGGCTTGGATATTCAGAAAGGCAAGAGAATTGAGTCTACAACCAAGGGTCACCTACCCATCAAAACTAACTATTTACTTCCAAGGGAAAGCACAAGAAAATAGGTTTCTAAGTATTCCTAAAGAAAAGACCAGAACTAAATGGAAAATTTGATGTCCAAATACAAAATTCAAGAGAAACATGAAAAGGAATAATGAACTAAAGGGATTCCATGTAAACTGGAACAACTTCCATGAATTGATGCAGAGTGAAAGGAGCAGAACCAGGAGAACGTCATATATGGAGACTGATACACTGTGGCACAATCGAATGTAATAGACTTCTCTGCTAGCAGCAATGAAATGATCCTGAACAATTCTGAGGGATTTTTGAGAAAGAACACTACTCACATCCAGAGAAAGAAATGTGGGAATAGAAACAGAGAAGAAAAAACATTTCCTGGATCACATGGTTCAATGGGGATATGATTTGGGGATGTAGACTCTAAATTATCACTCTATTATAAATATTAATAATATGGAAATAGGTCTTGATCAATGATACATGTAAAACCCAGTTGAATTGCTCATTGGCTATGGGAAGGGGGAAGGGTAAGGGGAGGAAAGAATACAAATCATGTAACCATGGGAAAATATTCTAAATAAAAAAATAAATTTTTAAAGTAAAATAAAATAAAATACTTGAGAAGTATTTGAGAAGACAGACCTAGGGATTATATGAACACAATTACAAAGTGCTTTTCATACAAATAAAGACAGATCTAAACAATTGGAGAAATAGTTCTTATGGCTAGGTTAAGCCAATACATTAAAAATGACCATTCTACTTAATTTAATAATTAAGTGCCATACCAAGAGAAACTGAGACCCAGAAAAGTTAAATAATCTGCTTAAGAAATCTAGACAGAGTTAGATATTAATATAGATATCAATATAGAAATACCTCAGAATTATTAATATTAAAATGAAAAACATTCCTACTCATCATTAGAATGAGGAAGAAAATAAAAATGAATTTTAGAATATTAACATAAATAGAAAATAAGTCTGTTTTTATATGTGATTATATATAAAAGAAATATAAAATGAAGTTGGAAACACTGATTGGGATGAGGTAGTAAAGAACTTTAAAAGGTAAAGAAGAATTCATATTCTATCTGTCCTAGAGAGAATATAGAGCCACAGGGGTTTTATTGAGTGTTATGTGGTTAGATCTATATTTAAGAAAATCACTTAAGCAGCAGTAATGAGGAGGATGAACTGGAATGGGGAGAGACTTGAGTTATATTTAACTTTCAATTCATTATCCCTGTCAACATCAAATTTATTTTAAATGATCAATTGATGTTAGAGAATAAAACTATCACAATTCATCCTACCCTTTCCTGCTTTAGAGCATTTAGTCATAATTCCCAGAATGATTTTTCCCAAGATGGTAGGCTATGCAAATCCTTCCTTCCATTAGGACCAAGTTAAAAGGCTGTGGGTTCTTTCCTGCTTCTTCCTTCTCTGTCCTCCCACCCCAGTTATAAGTATTCTCTTCCATCTGAAATCTCCCTTGCCACTCTTTTGGCTATGGAATCTTTTGAGGGGGAGATGGGAGAGGTAGCAGGGCAGATCTGATTCTATCATCAATGTAGAGAACTCAGCATGAGAACTCATTCTACCAGTTTGGTAAGTCTTCTATAGCTTACAAAGTCTTCTTAAGTGACTGTGATGAAATCACCGTTCTGGATGAAAAAACGATATTTAGTGATAAGTCAGGCACAGTGACAAGAAAGTCACCTGGGGCACTCTCTGGTTCAATGATTTGCTAATAGTCACATACCACTTGTGAAAGGCAACAATTAACTCAGGTTTTATAAACTCCTGTGCCAGCCCTCTCTCTACTATATGATTCTTTCTCTGCACCTCATCATATATTAACTTTGATAGAGTCAAATGGGTATATCTAGCTTTCTACTACCAGCTTTCAATCTCTTTGAGGGCATGGGGTTGTGATCTTTTTACTATAATCTTTAGGCTCAATATAGTACCATGTAAAAAGGAGGAACTCAATCATTGAAAATTAAATTGAATACTAAAGAGATTTTAATTATGAGGTCCTTGAAATTTCACAGTGTGGTTTTCTGACTAGAGATCCTCACTGATGACTCTTAAAGAACTTTAAGCTATTTCCCAGCTGTTACTAGTACTCTAGTTTATTCTTTCTAATTCTACCTATCTCATTTTACTAAGCTCACATTTAAATGGGGGCAGGGAGGAGAGAGGATGTATGGGATGTCCATGGAGGACTGGCATCTCTGATGTGAGGGTTTTCTGAGTCCATTGAGGGCTACCCATCCATCTATACCAGTAATTCCCAAAGTGGGCGCTACCACCCTCTGGTGGGTGCTGCAGCGATCCAGGGGAACGGTGATGGCCACAGGTGCATTTATCTTTCCTATTAATTGCCATTAAAATTTTAAAAAATTAATTTTCAGGGGGCTAAGTAATATTTTTTCTGGGAAGGGGGCGGTAGTGCAAAAAAGTTTGGGAACCACTGATCTATACCTTTCACTCAGTTTTTGCCTGTGGCTCCAGAAAGCTCTAGCTTACACAGCACTCACGCCCTGGTGAAACTGCTTCAGTTCACTAGCTTAAACCAGGTTGAGGGTAATCAACAGGCCTCAAACTCATCGGTGAATTAGGGGGATCTCTGCCACAAGTATGTGAAGACTTCCCCGGCAAATGGGCAGATGAGAACAATTTGTTCTAATGACCATGAAGGCAGCTGAAGCAAAAGCTGTAGAGTGCTTGGAGCTTGATCAAGACATTGAAGATGCTGAGGTTATCCAGGGCATCCTGGGCTATCACCAATCATTATGACTTTTTCCTTACCACTGGACCTCAATGATTCTGGAAGAGAGATCAAGGCTGATGATTTTGTGTACATTTGCCTCCTTTAAATTCAATTTGTGCATAAGACATTACCCTGTGATGTCATTGGTCCTCTTTAAAAACAAAAGATGAACAACATCATTTTTAATGGCTGATTATAATGGAGTGTTGTATTTGGAGGAAGAAAGTCCAAGTTCGAATCCTGGCTCTGCTGCTTTCTACCTGGGTGAACTTAGACAATTAACAACCTCCCCGAGATTCGGTTTCTTCACCTACAAAATGAGGTGGATGGACCAGTAGACTTCTGAGTTACTTTGTGACTAACTATTATAAGTATGAAAAATGATAAAGGCTTGTATAAATATATAAATTAGTATTTTAATTAAAGTCATGCTGATAGATAAAATCATTAGACCACGCGCTTTTAAGCATTCAAAACTGCCGCCGCCTCCATTACTGTCTCCTGTTTCCTGGAAGCGCCTACTCGCAAAAGAGGCCACTCCCTCCTAACCCAGGAGATTTAAACCCTCTCTGCATCGAGGTAGACCTCCCCATGCCCCCAAAGACCGGAAACGGAAACCCGTTGGACCACGGGAAATGTAGTTTGATACATTTCCCAAATTTCACTTTTACACTATAATATAGTGTCTTTTGGGTTATTTCAAATAATCAACCTTTATTCCTTAGGAACAGCAATATTTATCTAGCATGAAAGTTCTTCAGTGTTAAGTATGAAGAGTGAATATTTTATGTTATAAAGAAAGTTCACTACAAATCACAGGCCAAAATATTGTCACTTTCACTTAGCTACTGTATATCTGTATGATTTTAAGGGTTATCTACAGCAACCACCTCATTTGAGAAAACTGAAACCCTGGCATATGAAGTACCTAAGGTCATATAGGTAATGAATATCAGTGCCAAGATTTGAACAAAGTCTTCAGACTTTTGTTCTGGTGCTTTCCTAGGTATCACAATCCCTCTTTGAATTTGGGTTCTGTATGTGTGAAATGGAGATTTAAAAAAAAAAAACACTTTTGCTTACCTCATAGGGTTATTATGAGACTAACTTGTATCTAAGGTGCATTTTAAACAAAGTGGATAGGAGTCAGAAAGCACACAAAGAAACAATGAAAGAGAGATAAGATACAAAAACAGAAACAGATACAGACATGTGTGAATACATATGTACCTTGACAGATACATGATAGATATGATAGGGATAAATAGATAGATGATAGAAACAGTTAAGTATGTAAACAGATGAGGAGGCAGGAAGATACATAAACAAATAGATACACAGATCTAGATATTCAAATCATAAATCATGGAATCATAAAATCACAAAATTTTATAATTGGAGGAGACTTTTGAGACTATCTAGAGCAATTCTTTAATTTTAATAACAGAGAAACTGAGACCTAGAAAGGCCAAATACTTTTCTTAAAGAGATCTAGATAACTAGAGTTAAATATAAGTATCAATATAGAAATACCTTAGAAATTATTATAAATAGTAAATTATGTAAACAGTAGAAGCATACTTTGTTTTTAAAAAACCCTATACTGATGGATAAATAGGAAGCGCTTTTCTGGTAGCTTTGCAATTTATCTTTTGCATTTATTTATAAGTATATTATAAATAAAGAAGCAACTATACCTATGTTAGTATCAATACATTGAAGAAATAAAATGACACATAAAATACAAGAAATAATGGCCAGCATTTTCATTCTGCTTTTTAGAAGAACGTTAATGTCATTTATTGTGCATGCCAGATAATTTTAAAATGAAGATGTAGATTCTTGTGATCTTATGTAAACTTTCTTTGAATTGAAAACCTTAATGTCTTTACTGTCCGACATATGAGGGAAGTGCACAAAAATTGACTAAAAACCACTAAGGATTTCATAATTTGACTTATAATATCTAAATGTGATTTGGAATGAAAGAGAATTTCAGCTATTCTTGAGAAGCTAGGACTTGACCTTTAGAAACCACTAATAGAGGAATGTTAAGTACACAGGCCTCTGTGCTGAAATAATGAAATTTCTCTATGTTACTACTTCAAGTGATTTCCCCCCCTTTAACTCATACTTTTGAGTCTCAGCATAAAGTTGTTTAAACAATGGCTGTCTGTTTATTGTTTATTGTTGAAGGACTCTGGAATTTTCCTCTGGAACATTTTTCCCCCTAGGTGTCATACCATGAACTAATTGCAATACAAAAATATTGTAGAATCATATAATTACAAAATTTTTGAACAGAAAGAGACCTAAATTTTACTGACAAAGATACTGAGACACAGAGAAGTCAAATAATCTGTTTACAAGAACATAGCTAATACCAGTTTGTCCTGGAGATTTCAATTCCTGTTATTATGAACTGTTCCAATATCAAGAAACAATTGTTTCCCCAAGCAAATGTGGGGGGGAAGGACTTCATATAAAAATGAGAATACGAATCAATCAAACAATCACCAAGCATTTATTAATCATCAGCTATGTTCCAGGCACACTGCTGGTAAAGTAAAGAATGAAATTTCTACTTGCAAAGAGCTTATACATTTTCTAGAAAGAGAGCAAGTATGTACATGATTATGCATTAAATATAAAGAAAAGACTGAGGACAATAAAATAAAAAATGAAAGTGATTTCCCTGGTATTGAAAAAAATGGTTGTTGACAGACTTAGAAGAATTCTGGGCTGTCTTTCCAAAGAATTTCTAATGTGAAGTGACTATGAAGAGGAGTAGTTAAGTAATATGACTTATTTTTTTCAAAAAGTTACTAAACTTGATAATGTTATAATGAGTCTCCTTTAAAACTCAAATGAAGTTCTCTGACATTTTTTTCTTTCCTTTATCCATGGTGCTTGACCTGAGCCCTGCTCTCCCTAGTGTTCAGCCTGCTTAGAATTCACTTTGATTTTTTACTTTTCTCTTGTACTTATCATGTAATATTAATTATTATAATTTTCAGTACTTGATTGGCACTTTACTATTAAAGATTATAAGATTCATAGGAGTAGGAAACTTGGTGTCTTTTCTAAATTTCAACTCATCTATGGCACCATTTCAGCTCTAGGTGATTTTTTTTGCACTTAAGGAATATTTATTGCATGAATGAATAAATGAATGAATGAAACAATGTAAATTTCAATTGGAAAGGGATGATCCTAAAAGGAGAGAAAGAAGGAATGAGAACAAATGATTTAATTCTGATCTAGGCAAAAAGACTTCAAACTAGCAAACAATGAAATGTGATTTGCTGTGATTATTATCTCAGTTGTTACTAGTAGTAATAATAATAAATATTGCCAAGGCATTTGGAAATGTGATTTACTTTCTTAGATTTGGCTTACTCACACTTTTAAAACACTGTCCCTTTTAGGTATTTTAATTCTTTCAACACTATCATCTCCTCTCCAGGATTTGTTCTTTGTCAAACAAAGGAAAGCATGGTACCTCATAGGTCTAATGCCAGCCTAGAGGCAGAGTTAAATGCATTCATCTGGATAAGGTAATTATAATTAGAGGTTAGTTGGCAAGGTTTTGATCAGCAGCACAAAATTAATACACATTTCTCAGACATTCCATTTTTACACCTTCATTTTAACATTAAAATCTGCCACTAAAATAATTTTAAAAGTATGACTACATTACATGTTCAAAATAACTAAAATGTACTTCACAACTAACAACAGGTCAAAAGATAGAATGACTTTTTTTTTCATTAACACTCTGCCTTCATCCAAGTCCTCAAAATATAACCAACAAAATTAGATGGCTAAACTACAGGTGATCTCCATATCTGTGATTGCACATTGTATACTTTCTTTAGAATTTCCCCACATTTCTCCAGTTAAAATGCAAAATCAATTAATGTAATTATTCTCAGTTTCCAAATACCATCATCAATGAAAACCTTCCCCTCTTTTCCTTGATATCTTTATTTATCTTTTTTTAATCAGTTAGCATTTTCAACATTAGAAAAATAGAGAAAAGAACTTTAGAGATAAATTAATCCAAATCCATTATTTTCCAGATAAGGAAACTAAAGCATAGAATAATTAAGTTTATATAGCTACGTTTGTGGTACAGGTGTGATAAGGGCTTAGGTTTATTGATTCCTAGTTTATTGCTCTTTTTATTGATAGAAATAGTATTTATTACTAAAACTAAAGTTTACATTATTGAGAATCTGTGAGCTATGCCTATTTAATAGGCTTTCTCATCTTAGATAACATTGTTTAAATATTGCAATTATTATTTAAGTAAATCATTTGGCTTTACAAGGTTGTAAGTTGAAAGATGAAATAGCCTTACAGGATTGAACTCCAATTTGAAATCATTTATGTGTTGGAAAAGAGAATATCCATCTCAGTTTAATTCCTATTATGTAATCTGGCTAAGTTGTCATTGGAACTTAAATATTACACATGAGTTTGACATTGACATTCTTTTCTTTTGGGGGAAAGGTGAAAATAGAATAAAGTAACTAAACGATAGCTCATTGAGGAAAAAGAAATAATAATTCATTCAGATTGAACTTCAGACTCCTTGCTGGGCATGTTGAAAAACGTATGTCTTATCTAAAAGACATCTGGAAAGTCTAATGATAAAATTCTGCTATTCTTGAAACCTCTACTGATTCAAATTGAATTTTTTATCCACAATTATTCTATATAGAACGAGACTCTAGCGACTCAATTCTCATCTGTTTCTCTGAGAAACAGGTTGTTTCAAGACTTCAGAAGGACCAGAATTGCCTTTATTTCATAAAGGATATCAGGGACCCAGTATACTACTTTGTATAACCACAACAAAAAATGCAAGATTAAAATTAATGTTTAGTGATACTTACAGAGGATCCTAAAAAGTATAGAGCTACCAGACCAAAGCACAGAAGCAGAACAAAATTGATTTGTGGAGGAAAAGGCAATATTTTTTACCAATAATTATATCTTCAGAGAGCTCAGACCTCTCTGTCCCCTTCTGAGGTTTCTTGTTGCCAGCCTATAAAAAAAGAATTAGTCTTGGCTTCTGTGCTGTTATTCCTGAATTGACTCTCCTACAACAAAGCTTATTGTGGTGTCTGGAAGGAAAGAAAAAGCCAGGTAAGGCCTTAGGCTAAGCATTTAACAAAGGTGCCATGACAACACTGTGGCTATGCTGTGCTCTCCTTCTGAGACTTCTCCTGTTCTTATGGGTGTGCCTCCATGTAAGAACATAGATGCTGACAGATACCAGTTTGAATCCTGTCCATAGTCAGGACCCTGAGGCCTGCAACTTTCTTTCTTTCTTTTTTTTTTTTTTCAATTCATTTGTAACTTTCAATTAACTAATATTCTCCCCTACTCTTTTGCCTTGCTTTTTTATTTGGAAGAATTATTCATTCTATCTTTGGCTGGAACTCTACCTACTAGACCATTGCCACTTCCTTTGCATTCCTTTTGAGCTGCCTCATTTAATCTGCTTTTACTGAAAGTCATAATTTTAAAAGAGTTGTAATAAATTTGTAGGGAAAAAAGAATAAAACCAAAAACATTAATCACATGTAACATAAACTCTTCATTCCACTTAATTCCTTGGTCCTGCCCTCCTAAGGCCCCTTTTTTTTCCTTTTTTTTGGGTAGGGGTGGGGGTTAGGGAGGGAGGTTGGGCTGGAGTCTGCCTCTTTATTCTACAATCTCCTAGCCATAGCATGGAAATGAAAGAGAAAGCTAATGGGGAAGGTTACTCTCTGAATTTAGCACTCCCCCTGGGTCTACGTGAAATAGAAAAAGGACATATACAATTAACTGGCAATTGATTTAAGGAGTAGAGTAGAAACTTTGGTAATTCTCAAGAGCATAGTCTTTCCCGCTAGCAGGAATACAAGTCCCCTCCTCCAGGGTATCGGAACTTTGATCTGGTGTCTGTTTGTATGTCTACTGTCCCTTGCACTGAAATGAGTTTTCTACTGACCCAGAAACCAATGTCCCAACTGACTCAAATTTAATGCTAACAGGGACAGGAGGCAAACACATCTTGGCCTGTTTTTCATCCTCATGACTCATGTACAGTTCCTTGTTGGTTTACTTATTCTGCCTTCTGAAGCAAATTGGAAATTCAAAATGATAACAAAAGCTACATCAGACCATCAGGTGTCACAGACTGGGCTTAATTCAGGCCAGTCCCCCAGTAGGAAGTTTATATGTGATAATGGAAAGAAACAAGACATTTATGGATTGGTTAACAGTAAACAATATGATTATTTAGCCACATAGAACAAAAATATTCAATAAAGATATTCAGTAAGAACACTACTTTGGTTCAAGTGAGTATAGCTTCCTGATGTTGGTCATGCTGTTGATCTGAGCCTGAGAGAAATCTTTGTCTCAGAAGGTTGCTGCAGCTATGTCAGTTCAAGCTACAGATAAATTAGCTCCATCTCAGGGCATGTAGTACATACCATCATCTCAGCAAGGAGTGGTTTTTGACTCTGGAATTATGCAAAGAATTATTTGGATGATGGAAATGTTGAAAGACTCAATGGAGGCTGCAAGATTCAAAATTAAGACTAAATTGAAAAAACTCAGAGAAGTTGGAATTCCTTATGTGTCCTTTTTGCCTTAGGTGACTAGGAAGCCAGGTCAACTACTTAAAGCTGCTTCACTGATCCAGTCAAGTCTCAAAGAGGGTTTCAATATATTAAAGAAAAGAACTAGCTAAAACTGCATACAATAGGGCTTTAGGAGAAGCTAGCCCAGCTTCCTTGCATGGTTTTAGAAAATGTTGTTCCTATCACATTCTATCTCTTGGTTTCAGGGTCATAAAGTTCTTAGGGCTTCTCACCACTTAAAGAGTTTGGGGGCTATTTTACTAGACAACTCTGACCTTAGGAATTTGAGGATACTAGTATAGGCAGAATTTAAGGAGGAAAATTAAAAGAAAGACAGAGACAGAAAAAGAGAACAACAACCCAGATGATGATCCCAGAAGGATCAATTGAATACTGTAAGAACAAGGACCAGAAATTCTAAATTTTCATTCCATGCTTCAGAAAGACTAAGTTTGGTTCTAAATAATATTGTCTGTGTGGGAGGTGATGTAAAATCTTTGCAGTCATTCCCAATATAAAGAGGTGGTGATTATCCATAGAATGCCAGGGCCATCAAAGCTTCATTGAAAATTGTTTTTTTCCTGTACAATCACCAATCCTGATCATGGATCAGGGTCATTTATCCCAAGGTAACCGCGACCTTGTTACTCTCAAGAATCCAGCTTGCTCCAGTATTACTATTAAGTATTAATTACTGTGTGCTGCCAACCATATAGAGTTCTTTAGCCCTTTGGAGACATCTTCAGAAAACTCCTATTTCCATAGGAGCACAGTAGACAAGTTCTCCTTCTCTTTTTCACCAGAACAAGTTATCTCTCAACAATACCATCCCTTGTTCCTCCAAGCCTCCTCTAATTCTCCAGTACCACTGGGTATTGTTCTGGTAGCAATTTAGAAAGGGCTCCATTAGTTCTAGATTACAATTAGCAAAGAACTACACCAGTCCTGCCTTTGCCATTGTCCATGCCAGTGTCTACTTTTTTGACTCTTATGTCTGTCCCCATTTTTTATTACTACTGCAATCCATGACACTCCCTGCTGCCATGGTCATAATGTTTATTCTGTTACTTGATACTATTTGGGCCTGGGTGGCTGCCATTATTGCAGGTGTCCACTGTTGTAGTACAGTTGTGAAAGGGAATTTTTGGTTCTCTGTGAGTTCATATCTTACTTGATGCTAGGTGAGAACAAGCCAGAAACTTAAGAGTTGATGAGCTGACAAACTACTTAGTGAGTTCACACCTCACTTGATGCTAGGGAAAACAAGCCAGAAACTTAAGAGTTCACACACTCAGAAAGGTGTGGTTCCAAAAGTGAGAACTCAGACAATTTGGAAACTGTGATTGGCCCCCATGAAAATGGGAAGGGACGGGAAATCACCATAAAAGCCATGAAAATCCCTGAGAAGGCAGGCTGGTGAAGGAGTCTGGTGAAGGAGACTAGTAGAAAGTGAACTCCAAGAAGAAAGTCACTCCAAGAAGGAGAGAGTAAACTCCAAGAAGAGAGTCATTCCAAGAAAGAAGTCTGCTTCAAGAAGAAGGTGGGCTCAAAGAAGAAAATAGGCCTCAGGAGTCACCTTCAGCTCCAGTCATTGTCTTGGGGGAGTGGACAGCTGGTTTTCCCTTCCTGTCTTTTGGAGATAGTTTAATTCTTATTGAACAAGTCCTGGCTAAGCCAAGCACTGGAACAATATTTAGTTAGGTTAATATCTTTTCTACCCTTTTGTATTTCTCTATAAATAAAAGATTTATAATTTTCATATATTTAGCCAAACCATTAATTTTTACACTTACCAGCTGTTGGAGCACCAGTCTCCTAGTACAGAAAATTACTGCAGGTCCTGACCACTTCCTGCTGCCATTTAATAATTGCTCTCCTTTTCTTTTGTTAAGTATTAAAAAGACAACACTGGACTAATTTCATCCCAGTTTCAGATCTTACCTACCAAAGGACAGGCTTGAGTCAAGGCCAGTCATGACATTTGTATACAGGCAAAGAGGTGAGAATGTTTCAATGCCATTTTTCTTGCTAGTGATATACCTGCCCTGTTCTAACAGCACCATAGATACTGGTATTTGAGGAAGATTTGGGCATTAGTAAAACTTTAACAAATTCTTCTACCCTTATCAAGTGTTTTTGTTAAAGGAAGTAGTTTTCACTCCAACTAACAATGTCAGTTATAAGTGTTGGTAAACTTCTTTAAACCATTAAGTTGTGTTTAATAGTGGCCAGAGTCCAGTTCTGTTAATGTTACTGACATGATATGGTCTAAATTTCACAACGGTATAGAAGAAGAATTGAATATGAAAAAGGTCCTAATTATGGAGAGAGAATCTAAGTTAAAACTTTAAGAACAAATACTGTAATCATCTTTCAGGCAGTATAGTATTGTGAAGCAAATGTTGTCTGATATAGGTCAATATAACACCTACCTTAAACTTTTCCCAAACTCTAAATCAGAGCTTATTTACTCACTCCATCTCTTCAGCAAGTTAGGATGGTGTCATAAGAAGGGTAGCCAAGGCTATCACTCAAACTCCCTCTCCCAAGATCTTAGGGGTAATTTAAGTCTTGGGTGATACGCTCCTACTAGATAACATTGTAGTTCTTGAGTCTCTATCAGTATATTTCCCATTTATATAAACAAAATCAGTCACAGTGACACTAACAGCTCTCAACAAAGCAATGCTTATTTCATTCATCAAAGGTTCCAACAAAACCTACCTGTTCAGTTTTGATAACATGCTTTCAGCTTTGTATTCTGTGTTCTAATAGAAGCCCCTCTTTTTATTTCCTGAGTCTCTTATCCCCAACTTTTCCTGATCTCTGTTTTTACTTCCTCTTTTATCTTTAGTGGTTTTTTCCCTCCCCTTCTAAAGGTTCAATGTCACTCAGATCAAGGCATTCTTGTAAGAGTTATCTCTAACTTAAGATGTTGTACTTTAGTATGACCCCAATAATTTCTACATAATCCTCCCCTATTTATCTTTTCTATCCATCAAAATTCTGATAAGAGATAAGAGTGATAATAAATGAGCTAAAGCCTCACAATACAATAAAGTCATCTTTATATCAGTCAGTTCTCTGCCTTCAAAGAGCTGTTCTCATTACGTTTATCTGAAGGGAAGTGATGACATTTCATGAAAATATTCTCTCTCCTCATATTTATCTGAAAACTGTTTTTTCCTCAATCTGATTTTTATTAGTGTTACTTAAGCAGTTTTTTTCCTAACACATTTAGTAAACAATATATCTGTATGTAAAAGTGGTAGTACCTTGTACTGGGCTTGGAATCTAGACTCTATGTTCAAATATCAGCACTGAAACAATAGTAATGTGACATCAGGGGAATCACTGAAATTCTATGATTATCTATTTTCTTACCTATAAAACTTCTATAATTGGGGGCAGCTGGGTAGCTCAGTGGATTGAGAGCCAGGCCTAGAGACAGGAGGTCCTAGGTTCAAATCCGGCCTCAGACACTTCCCAGCTATGTGACCCTGGGCAAGTCACTTGACCCCCATTGCCTACCCTTACGACTCTTCCACCTGTAAGTCAATGCACAGAAGTTAAGGGTTTAAAATAAAAAATAAAAAAATGAAAAAAACTTCTATAATTAAAATTTTTATAATTAACTCACATGATAACTACCACTTTACACTTTTGGTGTTAATAACAAGAATTCACGAATTTAGGGTTTTTTTTCCAAATAGATTGCAACCTTCTCTACCTAGGTGAATAATATATAAGAATTGCTGTGGTTAGAAAATTAATTAAAGTAGAAAATCTGGTATTTTTCTGGGTTCTTTTGAAATTAAAATCTTTAGCTGGTCCTCAAATTAAAAACAGACAGCTCAGAGGGCAGCTGGGTAGCTCAGTGGATTGAAAGCAATGTCTAAAGATGTAGATCCTGGGTTTAAATTTGATCTCAGACACATCCTAGCTGTGTGACCCTGGGCAAGTCACTTAGCCTAGCTAGCCCTTACCACTCTTCTTCCTTGGAACCAGTGCATTGATTCTAAGGCAGAAGATAAGGGTTTCAAAAAAAAAAAAACAACATACAGTTCATTGTCAGGCCTATATTCATAGGGTCTCTAACTTGGTAAAGACTCCCATAGTTTATGATCTGGTATCATAGCCTTCAGGAATGCAGAACCCCTTAAATTCTATCATAATGGACATTGTGAAGAAAGCCCTTTTAAAACATAAAGGGGAACAGGCATTTATTAAACATTTATCATGTACCAGCCTGCACTAACCTCTTTACAAATATTATATTACTTGATCTCATTAAAATACTACATAAATGTAAGATACTATTATTTCATCATTTGTTAAGTACCTACTATGTGCCAGAACTATACTTATCCTTTATGAATATTATCTCTTTTGATCTCATTAAAGTACTGTGTAAATGTGAGCTATTATCTTTCAAAATTTATCAAGTGCCTGCTATGTTCCAATACAGTGGTAAGTGCTTTACAAATATTATCTCATTTGTTCTCATTAAAGTACTGTATAAATGTTAGCTACTATTATTTAATCATTCTCTAAATCCAGTAGACAAAAATGACACGTTCATATCTCTAATTATAAAGTCTTAGAATACAGCCAGTGGAAGTAGTGCTCTCTTAAAAGATAACTTCACTGATTAAGACATGTACGAAGAATAGACAACAGCCAGGCACCAATCATGACATATGACATATTTATATGACAGTTTCATATAAAAAGAAGTAAGATAATTATAAACACAAAGAACAGATATCAGACAAAATATGGAAGGATAGAAGGAGCATTGAGTTACAAATTAGAAAACTTTAATTCCATTTATGGCTCTCCCTTTCACTAGCTATAGAACAAACTGGAGGACCCCCTTTTATTAACCCTTCTCACATGTGTCACTTAAAAAATCTCCTGCAGATACAAGAATATGGATTAGGACAGACTCAAAATCATAGCTTAGAAACCCCTGCCAAAGTGTTTAATTTTGCCATCCAAATGGAGGACACAAAGAAAAGCCAAACATCTAATACTATAGTAAAAAGAAAAAGTTACGTCCCCATGATGATATACACTTTTATACAAATTCCCACAGCTTATCAATGCCACAAATTGGGTGGGGAAACATTTTGAGAATATACATGAATAGGGAGCATAAATTCAGGACAAACCTGTAAGTTTCAACTTTGGCCAATAATCATAAATATAAATATAATATTACCTTGGAATACATATGGAGGGCACACACATTAACGATATGTGTACCCAGATATGTGATGCTGCTGGGCTTTTGGTGGCCTCTAGTGATTTCTTTATGCTGTTCTCTAAGTGTCATATCTTTTTTCTCTCTCCTTTGTTCATGACAGAATGTGACATCTCTTCTGGGCTCATCTGTGCTAGATGTTTCTACTTACCTTTCTCATAGTTGCTAGATTTCTCTCTGCCATCATTTTCTGTGCTTCAGCTCTTCAGAGTCTTCTCAGTTTCAATGACTATCATCTCTCTCTCTCTGTCTCTCTGTCTCTCTGTCTCTCTGTCTCTCTCTCTCTCTCTCTGTCTCTCTCTCTCTCTATTTCTCTCTCTCTCTCTCTCTCTCTCTCTCTCT
>NC_058134.1:279116642-279171589 GCF_016433145.1 Gracilinanus agilis | reverse complement strand
TATTCTCATGTTCATTATATTGCAAAAAAAGAAACATATTGCGTAATACTAGAGAAAAATTTCATAGAGAAAATAAAGTTATTTAGCAGGCTTTTAATCTGGTAGAAATACTCCTCTATAGTATCACACTGTGATAAGCCCATAAAAGACAATAAGTATCATTTGAATCACTTACTTCTAGTCTTTTCCATGTTGGCACAGAGAATTCAATATGAAGACTTTAAGTGTGTCGCCGTGGTCTGATTTTGGAGATCTAGAATCATGGGGTGGTAATAGAGTTATTTGTAATGTTTGTAAATTTGAGATTTCTAGTAAAGGTTTATTAGAAATTAGATTAATTCTGTTTTACTGCAGCTAATCTGTCATTACTGAAGAATGGCCTCCAACACTTGGTATATCACTAAATAACTCCCAACCCAACTATTAAACAAAGAACAGAGTTTTCTTCTTGCTATATGGTTTTCTCAACTGAACTACTGAGTATTCTGCCTACTGAGATATTGAGGTTTAATGTTTTAGCTACAATAGATGGTTCTGTTCTAAAGATTCAAAGTAGCTTTCTGATTATTGAAATCTAGCAAAACTTGAATAGGATGTAGCTTTCATGTGGCTTTGGACAGAGCACCAGTCAAAGAATTTTCCCTGAAACATAATAACTATATTCAGCGAAAAGCTCATCATATCATGCCCAGCCTAATATGTAGACGTTAGATCCGTTACCCAGTGCTGGTATTGTATCTCTGATACTCTACTGTAATGGCTTCAGATGGTTTTACTGATGCAGGATGAAATAGAGCAATGACTCTGAATGAAGCACATTTTGACTGATTGCAGAACGAATACTTTATTCTCTTACTGATAGCTAAACTTTCATACTTCTGAAGCTGAAATAAGCCCAAAGCCCACAAAGGTGAGAAGGCAGGGAGTTCTCTGAAGGGTAATGAGTGTATCTAACCAGTATCTGAAGCCCTCTCTTCATCATAATGCTAATTAAGTTAACCTGAAGAACATCTAAGATCTGATATGCTCATTAGGGCTTAGCATTCCACTTATTAATCACTATGGTGGGGTCACTGGGTAAGATGGAGGAGATGCAGAGTCCTGGCCTCTGCTTAGAGCAGTATTGCCCCTCGCTGTAATTAGCTGGCATCTGTGTTTCCATAGCAAGGTATCACCCTCTGCTGTATGAATAAAAATGTAACTAATAAAACCCCCTTGTAAGGGCAGAAAAGAATGCAAATGATGTTTATCGCTTACTTCATACTTAGGATAACGCTATGAAATTATAGCAGACCATCTGGCAATCCATATGGTCTCCTGGAGTTCTGGATAATTTCAGCAAATAGGTCAAGCACGGTGATCACCCCATTAATAAAGCACTAAGCAGACAGGGGACATTCAGAGCCGATTTCAACTTTTTGTGTTTGATTTGGGTGAATAGAAAATACTTTTGTCAACAGTAAGTGCAAGCAATTCTCTTTGGCGTTAATATTTGTTGTTCGTTTATGGAACCGACTCCTCTGGAAATGGTCTACTGTGTAATTATTGAGGCCAGGCATCAGGCTGCCAGTGGCACTGTGAGTTCCTCATGTTGTTTAGCTGGATCTCTGTTCTGACTTGGAACAATCAGCCTCTCTGGAGATGAGAGGTAGCTTAGTCTCCATGGTAACCCATTCTTCTGCCTTTCTTGAGTAGCGCCTGCCAATTGTGCTAAATTAAGGGAGATGGTTCTGTGATGGGCTCTTCCACCCAGGGGACTGAGCATGAGACCACCTAACTTATTTTCCTGAAGGCCAAGAAATAGGATATTATAGGTATTGGAGGTCAGTGTAAAAAAAGTGCATGCTTTAGTTTTAATTGGATGTATTACTTTCCTTTCATGATGTGGCTTTAAGCTCTATATGTTCAGAAGGAGTCACGGCTTAAATATCTTGCATAATGTTGCCTTCATCAAAAAAGAAAATAAGCCAATCCTATATGACTCTTAAATAAATCTCAGGTACTTCTTATGTTAAATAATTAAGTAGGCTTTTATAAAGCTATATATGAGTCTTTAACATACATATATGTGTCTATGCATGTTCAAGTGTGTTTTGGGGTATATATCAACTTGATTCTGTTCTTACTAGCATTTTCAGACACATTGCATAACATACATATATAATATTTCAGTGGTCAGTTTTAATCTACTAAAATTAAGATTAAAAATCTCACCATACTCTCTCTCTCTCTCTCTCTCTCTCTCTCTCTCTCTCTCTCTCTATATATATATATATATATATATATATATATATATAAATGTATTCTCTCTATATGAAATTTGTATATATACATAATGTATGTCCAAAAACAATAAGTGCAATATACAGTGTATACAATATCAAGCAGCCTTTATTTGCACGTTCTCTCCCATGGAATTATTTTTAAATGCTAATTTCCAGATTTGACTTATTTGCCTTGCATGTTTTCAATGATAAAATAGAATAGAGAACCAGGTGATGTCATTCATATTACCAAACACTTGTAATTTTCAATTAAATATTCCTAAAGGGCCTTATGGGAGCAAATAGCCACAGTTAGCAAATATCAGTCATAGTCAACGTGACTACAGTATACTTGTGGGATTATGGCAAGAACCTGACTGTGCATGTTGGAGACTTATTCCTGTCTCCTTAGAAGTAGTGACATTAGCAAAGCAAATTAAATTGGTCAAGAGAGATTTCTTATCTTTGATTTTTTTCTTGGATCTACTATAGGTCTGAGATCCATCTCACTTGGATAAATCAATATGTTAATGGCAGTCAAGGCCATATATTGGCTTCTCAGATGGACCGGTGGTGTTTTCCTATGCCCTGCACGGTCATCCACTTCCAGACATCATACAAATGTTTGAGCCTGTTTGAGCCTGGGAAAGATTTGCTAAGAGTAAAAGTAGCCCAATGTTATCTTTTGTAATGACTGGAAAAACTCAACTACAACTCAAGCCTTACCGGAGGTGATGGCTCGTGCTATATCTGTATATGAATACAGTATAAAACACATAAACCAATATCCATGCTGGAGAAATGAGAGGATAACAAGGGAGGAATCCCAAATAGAAAATTGGCAACCTAGAGTAATACCCTTAAACCTTACCCATGTATGTAATATGTGAACTTGAGTCTAGATATTTTTGACCAGGATGCAATTAATTGCTTCTTGAAATAGTGGCATTAATAAGCATTTATTTAGCTTTCTAAGGTTTAGAATATGCTTTACAAATATTATCTCATTTTATCCTCACAAATACCCTGGCAGGAAGGTCTTATTATTATCCTCATTTTTCAGTTGAGGAAACTGAGGCAGTCAGAGGATAAGTGAAGACATAAATCATGTCATTAGTAAATTCCTGGTGCTATATTTAAACTCAAATATTCTGACTCTAGGTCCAGCATTCTATACACAGTGTTTCCTAGCTGTTATGTTCTTCATTCTATATGAGGCAGCGTATTGATTTTAAAGTCAGGAAGAATTAGGTTCAAGTACTGCTCCTGGTGCATACTGTTATGTGACCTAAGGCAAGACAATTAATCTCTTAGTGTCCCAGAAAGCTCTAAGTTAGAGATAAGATCCTGATCTACATCAATGGAAGTTTTGTTATGATCACATAGATGATATCTCTGTCTAGACCCAACAGACTTGGCCATCATTTCAGAGGCTTTGTTAACTTAGAATACAAAACTGGAAGGACTAGTAACCATCTAAATATATAGGACTTTAGTTTTCATATGCATTTCATTATGATACTTCCCAAATGATCATCCTTTCCTTATTTAGCTAATATTATAATTATGCTATTTTTCATTATTATTATTTTTTAAACCCTTATATTCCTGCCTTGGAATCAATACTATGTATTGGTTCTAAGGCAGAAGAGAGGTGAGGGCTAGGCAATGGGGGTTAATTGACTTCCCTAGCTAGGAAGTAATAATAATAATAATAATAATAATAATAATAAGCTATAGGAAGTGTCTGAGGCCAGGTTTAAACCTAGGACCTTCCATCTCTAGGTCTGGCTCTCAATCCACTGAGCTACCCAGCCCCCCCCTTATTTTTCATTATTAAATAACATTTTACACTCTGATTTAATTTTCTTTTTCTTTGAATTAGAGTTTATACTATGGAAAATATTAGTTACATTATGGGAGCTTAGTCTTTAGAAGATCCATTCTGAGCTTATGACTTAACAGTCTTGACATGATAACCACCAGAGACTTCCCAGAGGCAAACATGAACCACAGGATTAGGCAGTGTCTAATGATTATCATTTCCCATCGAGTGATATTCCACCATCAATGTAATATACAATTAATGATTAAGGCAAACCTCCTCTTCAGCAAACTGTAGGTAGAACAATGAGAGCTCTCCATTCAATAAGACCTAAAAGTAAAGTTGAAGGAGAGGGAGGGCCAGAAAATAGAGCTACAAAGTACTTGAGATTTGTGTAAAAGTCCTCAGACAATGAGGGAGGAAAGGATCATTTTTAGGAGAATACATAGAGAATCATATAATTGACTTTTATATAGGAGAAGAGGTGGAAAATGAGAAAAATTAATTTGCATAAAACAAATGACAGTTCCTTTGACTTTTTCCATTTATGCTACTAGTAGACCAGGGATCATGATTACAATCATGTGAATGTGCAAAAATGACCTATAGGCAAATGATTAGTGTGCTCTTGTCAAATATGAATATTTAGAAGATTTTGTATGATGAAATCAAAACACTTGGAACTTTAGAATTAAAGTTTCAATGATATTGCTGGTAAGATGGAATGATAAAGGCCATGGAAATCAATCAAATATTTATTTAGTACCTACTACATGCAAATCATTGTACCAAGTGCTGGAGGATACAAAGAGAGGCAAAAGATAGTCTCTGCCCTAATGAAATTCACATATTGTAAAACAGAATTTTTGTTACGATATACGTTGAATTCACTTCATATAGCAAGTTTTTCTTACCTCCAAACTGAGTGGTCAAGGAGTGATCAATAACTTTCCTGAATCCCCTAGTCCTTGCCAGGGACGAACTTTTTTTTACCCCAATCAGTGTATGCAAAGTATTGAATTTTAATAACCTCATTTAGAGCGTCCTTGAACATGCACAAGTTATCATCAACTTTCCAAATGCCTCTTGGGCTTGAGGGAATATTTCACATTTAGTTTAAAATATATGTGAAACATCTACGTAGAGTTAATTTGGTGTTTTCAGATAAAGAAAAATCAGTCGTAATGAAATGACACAGGAGTAATGAACTGTAAGCCTAGCTCCTAACTCTGCATCATTCAAGAAAAGGTACATATATATGCATTTCTAGAGTACCCAGAATATTACTTAGAGTTGCTCCTTAAATCAAACATAAGATGTCATAGGAACTAGATTAAGCACTTCAAAGGCAATATAACCTTTGTTATTTAAAGATAACTCTGCTATTCATTCTAATACTAAACGCAAAGCTAGAGGCTATTCATGAGTGTTTTTGAAATAGCCTTCTCAACATAACAAAATCACTTGGACTCCCTGAACAATAAACATTTCAAAATAAACATGTGGGAAAAAAGGGAGAAAGTTCTTTCATTTGTCTGTCTTTTAAAAAAATGATACACTTTAGAAAGCCATTTTTAATGCTCCCTAACCCTGGGTAGTCTTTTCAGATTTTCTTGTAGCTGATTATTTTCACATAGATTTGATGAGGCAGGATGTGTTGAATTAGTGATTTAAAAAAAAATCTTATTATATGTAAACAATCTCTATATGTATATGTATGAATATATGTAGATAAATATGTGGCTATATATGTATGCATATATGTGTGTATATCTAGCTAGGAAAAAAATACACACATCACCCCAGACATTCTTCTTACCTTGGGAATTCAAGAGTATTCATTTATAGAAACATCCCTCTCAAAAAGAGGGCATGTCTCCATCTTGGTCTTGACCTCAGTATATATGTCTAGCAGTTTATTTAAAACATAAATACTCTTATTCATGCTTTATGGAAACAAATCCAAACTAAAATGACTTGCTTTATATTTCCTGTGGTTATCCTGGGAAGTATTATTTTTAGTGTTGATATATTTTGCTTTTTTTGAAGATTAGTTGCTAGTTCCTTTATGGTTAAACAGACACAGATTCAGAATCTCCATTCTTGTTCTGGAGCTTACTCAAAAGTGAGAGGAAAATAATTTAATAAAGTGGCTTTATTTTTACACATATCACTTTCCCTCACAAAACTTTAACTTTACTTTTATCTTATTTGTAGCAGAGAATATGGATTAGAGAAAAGAAAGAATATTTTGTATTTTAAGATTCTGCACACCTGAAGCAAGTACATGCAAGTTTTGGGTGTGTGTTGTTTTTTGTTTTGTTTTGTTTTGTTTTGCCTCTGAACCTTGTTTCCAAGATTATCTATAAAACCACTTAGGAAAGCATAATGAAAAAAATGTGATTTGGCGTACTTATCTAATTACCTAGACCTCTTTAGGTATAGTCATTAGCCAGAATGTCCTAAAAATTGTCAATAAAACAGAGAATAAACTTAGAATCATAGATTTTAGAGGTAGATGATCATCAAGGCTCCAAACAGTAGGGCATTTGAGAATTCTCATGGTCCAGATAGAATTTAATCCATTCTGTTGCTCCTCCCTAATTGATTGCTTATTTCCTTCCTTAGAGTTTACTCCAAACTGCTTCTCTCTTCAAGCTTCCCACCACTACCACCTCCTCCCTATCGACATCTGAGAACTTCTGCAAGAAAATAGCTATTGAGTAGTACTCTCTTTTAATTTCTACCTCTCACATCCCCTTGGTATCATTTATTCATTATTCTTTCCTGTTTTATTCCAATCTTCTTTGGCAAGACCAATCAATCTAAATGAACTCTTGATTGTATTTCTTCTTTCTCTTCCTCCCTCCCCTCCATCATCCTCCTTATCTTCCCTTTGTATGTATCTCTTCTCTCCCAATCCATGGACCTCCTTGTTCTTTCACTGTTACTCACAAAACATGCAATCTCCTCTAAATTTTTTTTCTAACATTTAATTTTTTTAATTACACATAGAAAGAATTTTTTATAATTGTTTTCTGAAATTTTGTGTTTCAGATTCTCCCCACCCATATGGTAAACACACAGATGGTAAATAGTCAGAGGTAGGTTATATCAGGATTTTCATGCAATGCATATTCCCATATTCCTCATGCCTTGAAAGAAGAAAAATATCGCATGATCAATAAAAAAATGCATGCAAGAAATAAAATGAAAAATGGTGTGCTTTGATCTATAATCATACTCCAACAGTTCCTTCTTTGACTGTGGATAGCATTTTTTATCATGTGATCCATAGGGTTATTTTGGGACTTTGTTTTTCTGATAATAGTTTAGTTCTACACAGTTGACCATCATACAATAATATTTCAGTTACTGTATATACTGTTCTCCTGTTTCTGCTCACTTTACATAGGTTCTATAAATCTTTCTAAGTTTTTCTGAACTCATCTTGGTCATCATTTCTTAATGCACAATAGTATTCAAACTATATACTACAGCTTGTTCAACCATTCCCTAATTAATGGGCACCTTCTTAGTTTCTAATTCTTTGCTACTACAAAAAAAAGAGCTGCTAAAATATTTTTGTACTGGTAGATCCCCTATCTTTGATTTCTTTGGGATATAGATGCAGTACTGGTATTGCTGGGTCAAAGGATATGCACAGTTTTATTGCCCTTTGGTTGTGGTTCCATATAACTCTCCATCATAGTCCTCTTAAGTTTGCTTTCCAACCTTACCAATCACCTGAAGTTCGTCTCTCCAAAGTTTCCAATAATGTCTTAACTGCTCAACACCATGGCCCATTTGTTTAATCTTTATCCTTATTGAACTCTTTGTAACATTTGGAACTAGCCTCTTTTTCAGTATGTAGTCTCCTCTTTAGTTTTTTGTGAACTTGCTCTTGGTTATAGAAGTTTTATTGTTCCCTTTTAAGCTCTTTTGCTGAATTATCATCTCTAGCACATCCTCTTAATATGTATGCCCCAAGGTTCTGTACAGGCGTCCTTTTTCTTTCCTCTAAATACTTGCTTACCTTATCATTTCTTATGAGTTTAATGAACATTTCTACACAAATGGTTCTCATATCTATTTATATCATTAGAGTTCTTCTGAGCTCAAGACATGTGTCTCCCATTACATATTGACTATTTCCAGGTGATTTCACATAGATATCTGAAAAGTATTATCTCCAAAACAAAACTCATTTTCTTCTCCCCTTTCCCTTCCAATCTACCTCTCTCCTGAACTTCCTTGATTCTGTCATTTACTCCATCATTTTGCAGTTGAACCAGTTCAAAAATTTGCCATTCTCTTTCTGCAAGATCTCCTATATCTATCAACTCTCTGTTCATACTGTTGTCAGCATTATTTAGACTCTCAATTTCTCTCTTCTGGATTCTTTAGTGAGTTTGCAAACTGGGTCTTCTCACACACACGCCCCTCCAGTCTAAATTCTGTTTAGAGCTCCAAAGTCAAATTTCTAAAGCTCAGATATCACTGTATCAGACTGTTATTCAATACTTTCCATTGACTTCTTATTTCTTTAGGATTCAATCAAACATGAACTCTGTCCCTTTACATTTAAAAGCCTTCACAAACGGAATCACCTACACTATTTGGTCTTCCCAAACTGGACTGTTTAATGTTCTTTGCTCATTTTACTCATCTTCTGTCTCCATGCCTTTGCACACATTGCCCCTCATAACTGGAGTGATCACCATCCACATCTCTGCTTCTTAAAAATCCTTTATTTCATCAAAACCATCCTTCTAAAAACTAGCTTTTATTTATATTTAGAGATTTATTCTGTACTTACCTATATTATTTTGTGTCCTTCGATAGAATATATACTGCTTGAGGTCAGGGACTGTTTCATTCCCCTAGTGCCTAGCATAGTATATTCCATAGAGGGGCTGTTTAATAAATGTTTATTAATTAATCAATTCTATTTTCTTATTGTTGTTTTTTCTAACACGGGATAATCTAGCTGACAAATCATCAAGAATTACACTATAACCACTTGAATATTATCAATAATGGATTAGATGTTGATTGACAGTTCATCTAGATAACACCCTTGGTAGAGACATTTTTATGTGTCCCATAACTATATTGTATAATGGAAGGGTCTGTTAATATATAATCTCTGTATAGAATCCTGGATAGGACTCTGAAGATATACAAAGAAAACTTGTGATTCCATCTGAATTCAATCTGAAAAGATCAAAATGACCAAGGGAACATTTAGGACATCTTAGAAACATTTTTCCTAATGCTACCTACTCACCTACTTCTTCCCTTTGTTATTTAATTGTATTTTCTGCAATTCCTAGCCATAGTGACTTTCTTTTAGTCTTTTCCTTGACAAATGATTAGCAATCAGTCTGAAATGGGCATGCCCCAAAACAACCATAGTTATGAGAAACTATTACAGTTTTTCTTCTTTGTATATAAATGGCAAATTATGTAATAACAACAATAATAAAGTCATTTATATAGCACTTTAAGATATGAAAAACATTTTACAAATTTCTTCTTTGTTCCTCACGAAAACTGAGAGTAAGGTGCTTTATCATTTCCATTTTACAAATGAGAAGTTGAGGCATACAGAGGTTAAATAACTTACTCAGAGTAACAGTAAATATTTGAAGATCACTTTGAACTCAAGTCTTCCCTATTCCAGGACCATTTGTTCTATTCACTATCTGCCTGCCTCGTCCAAATGAACAAGTGTTCTCACAGCACATATGCAAGCTAATTAGTATACCTCAGAGAAAAATAGCACCGAAGAATGTCCAGAGAAGGACAGCTTACAAGTAGGTTATGGGAATAAACTGCAGAGAGGATTATTTTTCAGTCTGGCAAGATGAAGAGTCCGAAGGGTTGTAATCAAAATCCATTAAGGTATGAAGGGTATAGAGATAGTAAGCACAGAGCTGTTCTCTAAATCTTTGAAGAGTAGAAATGGTCATGACAAGAGGGAGATCAGCAGTCAAAACATGTCAAATTTTGAAAGAGACAAATTTAGAACATACAAAAGGTAATTCTCTCTTACTGAGTTGTTAGAAAATGTCGGGAATTCATTACCTCAAAAGGACATTGGTTTAAAATATAAATAGTAAAAGGCCAAATTAAGCTTGAAGAAACTTAAAAGATAATGTAATAGCTTTTCAATGAACTTGACCTGCTATATCCTATGTCTATGCCTTCATTCACATATTACATAGAACAGCCTCTCTCCTGTACCTCCCAACTGTGGAGACCTTTTCCATATTTCAAGGTCTATCAGAGATGTCAAGATGCCTTCTCTTACCAAAGGCTTTCTTTTTCCTCATAGTCAGAAATGATCTCCACTTCCTCAAATCCCATTGCCTCTCTCGCTCTCAAACATATAGTGAGTTAAGAAATAGAAAGGAGAACTTTCTAGAGAGCAGATGTTTAGTTATATTTGAATACATATTGATTTATAAAGAGTGTACATTTATTTTTTAAACATTTATTAATATTTATTTTTTAGAAAAGTTAACATGGTTACATAATTCATGCTCTTACTTTCCCCTTCACCCCCCCCTCAAATCCCCCCCAAGGCTGATGCGTATTTAAGAGTGTACATTTATACATCAGCACAAATTGTACAATGTGGAAAGTTTTAGGGGAAAAAGCATTGCCTCATATGACTTAATGAAGATCATATCATATTGCACAGGTAAGAAACATTCTGTTGAAAAATTCTGGGGGCCAATTATTACTAAAACACACCAAAAGAGTCATTTGTTTTCATCTCTTGTTTCTCTATTTGCCTCTCATTCTTTTTGCTGCTACCTCTTTCACTTTATTTGACAACTTTTTTCGTGCTCTTGTTATATAGTACCTCAGTGATTCCATTTTCCTCATTCTTCAGTGAAATTATTTCGACTTCAGAAGCTCACATGGAAATCTTCATCTCGAGGAATCTTTAATAATGTTGCTTGAGAATCATTGATTTAATGTGTCACCTCACCTCACTGAGAATTCAAATTCATGTACTAAGCAAACTTACCAGCATAAAAAAGGGACTCCAGGGTCCTTGAAATGCAAAAGAGCTGGCTTAGGTCTCACTGGAATACAGCTTTCTCCTGGATCTCTTTCTAGCAGTGGGATTAGTTTACAGTGGAATAGAGAGTATGGTAATGTGGTAAATAGGGTTGTGTTTCACCTCTCACTACAGCCAACAGGCATATCTGATGTCTTACCTGAAAGCTAAGCTTTTCATCCTATGCACAGTATTAGTTTTCAGGAGCTCATATCTATAAGAAATAGCATATACACGCATACACAATTACACATCAATGTCAAAGTCATTATACCGAAAATCCCTAAACTCAATCTTCTAATTGAGGTTAAAGTAAAGGCAGCTGATTGGCTATAAGTGAATAATAAGTCATTCTAACTGAGCACTCTAGTTTGACTGATTACTTTACAGCTAACTCACAGAAGTAAACATATGCTGTGTTTAAGAAAAAGAACTGCTAAGAGGATAGTCACTGGCACTAAGTGGGGGGCATATATGGGGTGATTGCCAAGCTACACCATGCAATATGGTTAGATTTTTATGAATTAAGTTTTGAGTTAATAGAAGACAATTATGTGAAGTATTGGTGACTGATTAATAAATAGCATTCAGAAGAATTCTATTAAAAACATACTTTAAGCTCTGAAAATAAGGTTGGCATTTTAGGAGTGTTTTCTTTCAAAGTTGGAGGTAATGAAAGTGACTATACATATGGCTAACATTTAGCAATGACTAGGAACTTGACAAGTATGCCATTTCCTTAGGTGAAAATGCTTTCAATCATTTATTTTAATCACATTCTGCTCCAATTGACTCAGTTTCCCAAAGAGATTCATAAGTTGAATTTTTGTTTTTGTGGATAGATGCAAGCAACCATCCATTCCAGTTTAGCACATTAACCAGATACTGGTTGCTGTAATCTACTGACCACCATCCAAGTACTACCTAGTTTCCTGGTGGAAGCAGAGTAAGAGTACCTTAGGTGCTTTTTTTGTTTTGTTTTGTTTTTTTTGTTTTTTTTTTGTTTTTTTAAACCCTTGTACTTCGGTGTATTGTCTCATAGGTGGAAGATTGGTAAGGGTGGGCAATGGGGGTCAAGTGACTTGCCCAGGGTCACACAGCTGAGAAGTGGCTGAGGCCAGGTTTGAACCTAGGACCTCCTGTCTCTAGGCCTGACTCTCACTCCACTGAGCTACCCAGCTGCCCCAGGTGCTTTTTTTTTTAACCCTCACCTTCCATCTTGAAGTCAATACTGTATATTGGCTCCAAGGCAGAAGAGTGGTAAGGGTAGGCAATGGGCGTCAAGTGACTTGCCCAGGGTCACACAGCTGGGAAGTGTCTGAGGCCAGATTTGAACCTAAGACCTCCCATCTCTAGGCCTGGCTCTCAATCTTTTGATAGGTTCATTTTTCACTCCTTTCTCTAGAATTCTAGTACCTGTTTCACCTTCTTCCACTCCACCCCAAATCCTGGCATTATGCTTGTAGACTTCAGATTACATAACAATGTCCCCTTAAATACTTTTGCTTCCCAACTTGTCAGCCTCTCTTCACTTTGTAGAATTTATGCCTTCATTCTACTTTAGCCACACACAGGCAGAGTAAGACATTTGATCTCGTATTATCCACAAATATTCAACTTTTTAAGCTGTAGTAGATTAAAACTAAACAAAGACTTTTGGCACACTATGTAAAGTTGATGGATTTCTTTTATCATTGATTACTAAAATTAATTATCAAAATACTGTAATTGCATTCTAATATATATGCATATGTGTATGGAGTATCATTTTATAAGAAAAAATGTCAGACTTTTAAAACTACATAGTATCTTCTTCCTACAAGTTCCTATTCCTGTATTGCTTTGGTTTCCACATTTCCTTTAAAAAATAAAATGACATATTTATATTATGGAAATTTTTCCATAGTCTCATAATAATTAAGAAAAAAAAACATTTAAATGCCTGCTATGTGCTGTTAATTGAGTTAAACACTGAGACTAGAAATTTAAAAATCAAACAGTCCCTACTTTTATAGCATTGTATTCTAATAATGGAGACCATACACTTAGTGGTGCCTAGAGAAGGGAGTTTGGGGAAGCAGTTGCAGTAGTCATATCAGGATATCTAGGTTTGCTGGTAGATGACAAAGTGGAATATGAAACATTATCAAAGAACATCTAGGCATAATGAAGTTAGTGAGTTCATATGTACTCAAGCAGGAAAACTCAGCTCTAGTGCAGAATGACTTTGATGAATTCAATGCAGGGGCAGGGCATGGCTTCTGAAGATGGGAATCTGGACGGTGGCTTTTTAGAGGCAGATAGGATGGTCAGCAGCAAGCCAAAAGTAAGGGACCATAATATCATACGGTCTCCTGTTGTATGAGGGAGTAAGAAGGATACATTTGGTGCTTTTAATGGCTTCAATTGAAATGCCTCCTATCAACCCAAACACTCTTCATTTATTAAATACCTACTCTATCCCAGGAACTAACCAGTGGTGATAAAAATAAAGGTAAAAATACCAAAAATAAGCAAAGCCAAAACAAACAAAATTCCTAAAAAAAAACCTACTCCCTTTTCTTAAAGATTGTAAGAGTCAACAAGCAAATAGAGTTAAAATAGATACATGGCCAGATATATGCTATGAGTTTGACTAAAGATGAAAGCATGACTTCAAGATTAGGAGTGTGGGTAACTAGCAGAATGAAAATGGTGCCCTCAAAACAAGTTCAGAAGAGAGGAGAGATGGAGAGAAAGAGTTTTGTTTTGAACATGCTAAGTTTAAGTTATTGGAGAGACATATAATTTGAGATATGCCTAAGATATTTAGTGGTATGGTTATGAAGGTGAGCATAGAGACCAGAATGGGATAAATGGTGTTGTGAATTATCTGCAAAGAGTTGATAATTTTACTGGAAGTTGGTGTATATGATTGCTGATATAATGTTAGTGATATTTTAAATATTATGGAATATAAGAAAATTGTAGATGTCCTTTAGAACTGGAGCAGGAAAAATCATCCCAATTTTTAAAAAGAGAAGAGAATAAAGTTTTCCAGTTATTTTTAGAGTTCTTCATTTCAAAAATGAGGAAATTCTGGAATGGATTATTAAGTAGCCAGTTAAAAGAGCTAGAAAAAGAAAACATTAATTACAAAAAGCCAACAAGGCTTCATCAAGAACAAGTCATGCCATACTAACCTTATTTCTTTTTTTGAAAGGATTATTAAACTAATAGATCAGAGGTACATAGTATTTCTGCATAATTTCTTTCTTAACTCTTCTAGTTACCCAAACATTTCCATTCCTTTTATGCTATTCTGTACCATTCAAAAAAATTGTGCTCAGTTATTTCAATGCCCTCTTTGGTGCTATTTGCCCACATTACTTATTTTTTGTTCTCTTAATCTTACCTCATCATTCACCCCCTTTTAGCCTCTTAGACACTTCAGTTGTTTTTCCCTAAACTGCCTCCTACAATGTGGTTATTATTGTAATTTATTTTTTGAATGTTGACAGCTTATTTGGCTCTGTTCAAACTCTAACATCTTTCTTTTTAGTGAGTTGACTAAAATGGCCATATTGTGCCTGGTGTGGTCTCACCAGGCCATAGAAATTACACTGGACCAAACTAAACCTATCAGACTCAGGATTTGTTGCAGAGCTCTAACCATTTATTCAGTATTTTTCTAGCATTTCAGATTCAGCAAAATACCTTGCCATTGCTGTTTTGTCTTCCTCCCTTCCTACATTCATTGATTTTTCCTTTCTTTCCTTCCTTCCTGTTTTTCATTTTTAAAATCAACTTTAATGCAATTGTAGTTATTATCCACAACTAATTTTGTTGTTTGGTAATAGCTAACAGAGTGAAACTATACTTGTCACTGAGATATAACTGAGACATAAGATGCTTTCAAGGAAAGCAATATAAACAAAGATCATTAATACTATTAATTAAGTAAAGCAATTAAAATAAACACAAGTTGAGAATTCTGGGCTTCTTTCTTATACCTGAATATTAACATTTCCAGTATATATTAAATATGAAGTAGTTTTAAACTCAGAGTAAGGATTAAATTAATTTTTTTGAAGAGACAACACATACATTTAATCAAAGATCAGCTACCCAAAAAGCATTATTATGCATTATTTCATTATCTAAATGAATCACTATTTTGATTTTCCAGTATTGAAAACTAAATATTTCAGTTGAACAAAATTAAATTATAAAGCAAAATATTGCACTGAGTTTTAAGGTGAAATAACAGAAGCAAAATTGAAACATAACCTTCTGACACAATGCCATGCTACAACTCACAAGTCATATAATTTCATAAACTAGAAATCCATTGGCTATTTGCAATAAAGGAGCAAAACACTAAACTGTGTGATTTCCTTTAGTAAACTATTTCAATACGTAGGACTATGTCCATATTTGAAGTTTTTGACATATTATCAGATATATTTTAAAACTGTGTCATGGTTCATGAACTTAAAAGAAGCTCTTGACTATACGATTTATGAAAATGCAATTTTGAAAGGGGTCCATATTTGATTTAATAAGAAATATGATACTATGGTTTGTGAAGTAAAATAGCATTCTTTATAGTTAGCATCTACATGACAGTTCAAAATAACTTCAAAAAGTTACTTAATTTTATTAGGTAAATAACATTTCTTAAATTGAATATTTACATGATGAGTTGGCTACCCTGAAAATATGATCTTATAACTAATTTTTTAAAGATTTAAAGATTTGCGCTTTGGTTTTTTAATAGTATCTTAACAGAAGGTGGGAAGGAGATTAAATTGCAAGATCATTGGCCTCTACATTGCAGGACTGCATATTTCCTTAGTTATCACAAGTACATACACAGACAGTGTTCCAGTCCTACTTTGGATTGGATAATCACTGTCAAATATTAAAATTAGTAGGAGATAGGTACTCATTTTATGATAGCTATACCCATTAAGTCAGGACCCAGCTGTGTTATCTCTAAGAAAGGATAAGAATAAAAATAAGATAAGGCAATTTAATATCTCAGAGAGATAAATTACATATAAATTTGATAAAGAAGGCTCATGTGTACCTTTATTATCTACAATTGTGAATTTGGATTAAGGGAAAGTTCTGGTACTGGTTCAGAGGAGAACTTGTGTCCCCATATCGGATCATGTTTGTCCATGAAACTTATTATCTGAATCAACTAGAAAAATAAAAATTACATTGGCATTAGAAGGAAATTTAAAAGAGTTTGGTCTGTAAAATGTTTCATTAAATCATGTCGGTTTTTCTATCATTTGTTTTTGATATGTCCATATTGGAAGTTTTTGACATATCAGATCTATATCCTTCCTCAGGATTCAGATCATTGGGTACATGTGGTTAAAAATTGTGCTCAATGTAATTGATAACAATCCAGTCAATATTAAGTTCCCATTATGTGCAAAACTGGGAATAAATAGACAAAACTATGCTTTCCTCAAAGAGGTAACAATCTACTAGAAAATACAATTTGTCTGCAGAGAAATCAAGTATATAGGACATGATATAAAGTAATTTTTAGGAAGAACGTGATAAGTGGGGCATGAGGAAAGACCACATAATGGAGTTAGCACTCAAACTTCTTCCTCCAACCCATGCCCAGAGGCAGTACCATAAACAAATGAAGTATTTATCCTAAGTCTCAACTTTTTCATTGATATTTCACATATTCAGCTTGGCTAAATGAATAGTCCAGTTTTCTCTATCAAACAACATCTCTTTAAATGTCACATCTATGCAATAATTTATACAATTTCATTTAGAATGATGTTGTCTGTGTCATCATGGCATAGTTACTATTAAGGAAAAGTTATTTTCAAATTAATTACTATTATTATCTCCTTTAAAAAAGATATATAATAATTTGGCTGATTCCTACATTTCTGATATGCCAGCACCCATTCCAAATAAATTTAGGCTCCACATATTTGATGACAGCTTCTATAGGCTGTAATTTAATTTCAAAGTCAATTTTACCCTAAAAGAATAAATTCTTTTTATTATTTATGAGGATGATGGTAGTAGTGGTGATGATGATGATGTTGATGATGATGATAATTGATGATGATGATAACATTTTTATAACACTAAGATTTACAAGGCACTTTACATTAATTATCTCATGTTATCCTGATAGTAACCCTATGAGGTAAATGCTATTATTTTATTCTTTTTTTTAGATAAGCAAACTAAGTAATGGTGTAGAGATTTCAATAGGACCCAGCTTTTACTATTCTACTTTTCCCTGATTTTAAAAAATAGTATGGTAAGAAGTTGAAGGGCTCTCATCCTTTAAATATTTGACCACTATAATTTGAATGATAGAACAAATTTTCACTTGTCAGTTATAACTCCCTTGTTAAAAATAAGGCAGTCATCTCATATTATTTCTCCCCACACTCTCTGAACCTTCCCTATAATGAATTAATTACTCCTTACCCAGAGCATACATGACACTGTCACAAATTTGTGCATTTCTGAGGACCACTTTGTGCCCAAAATGTCACATGTATTTCTTTTGCCCCCTAAATGTCTGTTCATCTTTTAATGTCAAACATAAAGGCAGACTTCCCCAATTTCCATGGACAACAACAACCTTTCCTTTAGACATCTCATACTAGACAACAGTACATTTGTTGTTGTTCCTGGGACTTGCTTTTTTCCCTAATTCACATATTATGTAATTCTATGGTATAGATATCTGTATCAGTATCTTTTCTCTCTACTAGACTATAATCAAGCTCAAGTCAAGAACATCATCTTAGTCTGAAGTTTGCATCTCTTCCAACAATTCAATTCAATACATGTTTATTAAGCACTCAGCACAGTGCTCTGCTCATAATGGGTTCTTAATACATACCTACCTACCTCCCAAGGTAGCAAGATGTAGGTAGAGTACCTGTACTTTGTAAAGCTTAAGGAACTTTAGACATGTGAGCTATTAATATTCTTTGACAACAACAACATCTGGTTGTCGTCTGCTGAAAATAAAATGGGAGAAAACAAAGTTCTACTACTATAGGGTTCTGTCAAGTCCTCCTTCTGATTATCTTCTTAGCTTATATCAGGATTAGTATTTTCAACTTCCTTAATTAATTATACATGAAAGGTTATTTTAAGCCAGAGGTATAAATGAGGTTCTACTTAGTCTTTACCCACTAAAAAGACCATTAAGGAAAATAGTGCTTTCATCCTTACAGTTGGATAGAAGGTATAATGGTTTTGACAGCTAACAGATTAGTAGAATTATTATAAATGCATAATAGGAATGCTATTTTTCTAGAAGAAATGTTGCAGTTCTGGACAAACTCCCATAATACTCATAATACTCCAAGACTTAAGTACATTGGAATTCATACCCTTCCCCAACTCCCTGACCTGCAGACCACTTCCACTAAGAACTCCTGCTTATTCCTTCTTAAGGAGGTTCTTGAAATCAGAAGTGTCTGTGAGACTATAAACTTGAATCGCTAAAGCAGAGGCCCCCAACTAGGAGGTCAGGAATTACCTGTAGATCTTGAAGTCTTACTTGGTAATTTTCTAAGTTATTTATCATTGTAGCTTATTTCCCCCTGTAGTCCACACCCTGCCCTCAGTTTACTAGAATTTTTTTATGATAAGGAGAGAATTGCCAACATCTGCTTTATTTAACTTACACTCAACAAAAGCTTCTCTACCCTACCACTCTTCCCAGTTCAGTAACTTGTCAGGTCTTACCTATTCCTAACTCTCTCCCATATTTCTCACGACCAGTAATACCAAAGATATAGAAAACCATCTCTTCCTCATAGTAAGATGGGATGGTGGCCTGTATTTTGGGAATTTCGACCTGGTACTACCTTTAAACCTATTACCATATTTTTAAAATTTCTGAATATATAATTTTTCTCACTTCCTGATCCCAGCTTTCTTTTGAGCTTATCCCAAAACAGTATGGCATATATTAGTGTATAGCACATTACTATAGAGGCAGCTAGGCAGTACAGTGGATAGAATGCTTTCCTGGAATCAATGACTCATTTTTCTGAATTTAAATCTGGTGACCCTAGGAAAATTATTTAATCCTGTTTGCCTCAGTTTCCTTATCTGTAAAATGGACCAGAGAATGAAATGGCAAACCACTCCAGTGTCTTTGCCAAGAAAATCCCAAATGGGGTCATGAAGAGAAGGACACAACTGAAAACAGCAAAAAGTGGTACAGTCAGGAAGACTTGAATCAGACTCTTCTTGATGTGTAATGCTGGGAAAATCAGTTAACTTCTATCTGCCTCAGTGCCTTCAACTGTAAAATGGGATAATACAGACACCTATCTTACAAAGCTGTTAAGATCAAATGAGATGATTTTACTAAAATCCCTTTATTGACAAAAAGAAGGTGCTTAATAAATACTTGATCCCTTCCTTTTCCTTCATGGTAACCAAAGAAGCATCAGTCATAATTAATGTTGGCAGCATTCATTCACTCACTTGCTCAGTTTAAAAAGAAAAAAATGCATATATGCAAGCCACTGTATAAGATGCTGTTTAACAAAGGAAGAACATTAGCATTGGGAGTAGGGGTGCATATTCAGGTCCAAACTTTACATGTACCAGTTTCCTTGTGGCTTGACTTGATTTCTTTTTTTTTTATCCTATCAAAGGCATTTTTAATTGCACACAAACTTATTTATGGAAATTTTTATACTTTCATCACCTATAAAAAAATGAAGAGTTTTTCAAAAGAAATATAGAACATGGAACTGTGCAAAAATGTCTCCTGGGGAAGTAAGTATGAATTATACTCTAAATTATTGAGATAGTCCTGAGTAAACCTGCCCTCCAATAAGGGAGGCTATCTTCCCTATTCCCAACTCTCTCCCCTAGCTCCCCTAGTTCTCATAATTAGTAAAACCAAAGATGTGAAAAAACAAGCTCCTCCCCACAGAAGTGTTGTAAAGGGGGGCATTTTAGATCAAGGCTTGATACCTTTAGTTGTTTAAAGGGGAGGCAGGTGTTTGTGGATGTTCAAGGACTAGTACCTCTTGTGTGAGGGCTTGCTGGGCCCTTTTCAGGGATGTTTTCCTTCTTTGATGTCTCCTTTACACTCAACTCTCACCTTTAGCTCCAGGAAGCTGTAGTATACACAGTGTTTACACCCTAGTAAACCATCTCAGCAGAAGACCTTGCCTAGATTGAGGGCACAAACCCATCTTTGAGTTAGCTGGTATCTAGCCCAACATATTGAGATATTCCCTCCCCTGATTAAATGGATGGATGAGAAAAGTGTATTCCTATGGCCATGAGATGGTTGAAGAAGGTCTTGTTGAATTCATAGAACTTGGTTGGATATTGAAGATTATCCTCTGCATCCAGGGCCACTGCCAGTCGTTCTGATTTTTGTATGCCAGTGGACTTCAAATGCCTGGATGAGCCTGTGCAACTCTGCCTCACTTAAATTCAGTTCATGAGCAAATCAAGATATTACCTTGTGATGTCTTTGGTTCTCCTCAGAAACAAAAGACAAATAACAACAGGAACAGATACCACTTTAAGTAGGCAAAGAATCTGAGAGAAAAAGAAGTAATCAAGTTTATAATGTTATATGAGAATGTCTCCAAGAAACATCTAGCCAAAAGGGAGAATTCAGAAAGATTATGTCGATAAGACAAGACATATGCATTTTGGATGCCAGATTCATACACCTTAGTGCCCAGTTGTTTAGCTTAAGCAATTACACTTTTAGAACCTGAAGGGTTTGTCTAACCCTTGTAACTTTCTCTCCATATTTACACGAGCTAAATGAATTATAATATAATAGTTTTCTCAAAATTTCATGTCCCATTACCAAAGAGACATTTTTTGGCTCCTATTTCTCCAGATCTCCAAATCATGACGTTAATTATCTATTTCAGTTTGTTTGTAGTCAGAATCAAAAGGGAGAAGTCTCAAGAAATGTTGTAAAAGGGCCAAAGGTTTATATTTTAATAAAGTTATAATTTTATTGTTTTAAAGAATCATAACTCTAAGTAATAAACACATTAATTCCTAAGATGATGCCATATTGTTTAATATCAGACTAAAATTTCCATTTCTGAGATATCTATAACACAGCACAATGACCCATCCTGCATTGTAACTAAATTATAAAAAAAAAAACTATACATGATACAGAAAGGAATAAAAAAAGGAAAGAAACCAAAATTGTCATTAGACTTCATGAATATACTGTGAATGCAACCTATGTGCTAGGCAACTTAGGTGGCAAACAGCTATAAATAGTATGCCACTTCTGAGGGTACTGGATTGTCATTTTGATTTGAGGCATGCTTAATCTCTACCTGGAAAATATAGTTTTTATATTAGAATAAAGTAGTTTTTCTACTAGCAAGCTTAAATAATATTCTTATACCAAGAAGGCAAGAATTCTTTCCTTTCTAAAGTTGGTATATTTCACTGCATCATTTTAATGTGCTCTGGCTGAAGTACATCAGTATAGCTCCTCCAACAAAAGGTGCTTTCAGTAATGCATGATGTCTTGGCATCATTTGTAATACAAATGATGGGGAGCCTGTGGCTTAATGGCCACTAATTTATTTTGAATTTATGATGCATTGCAGCCATTAGAAGTAAACCACTTTATATCTATTCATGGGGAATATGGGTTCTGTTTAGGATGGGTTGTTTTATTTCTTGATGTCAAATAGGGGAAAAAAATCCCCATTTTAAAAACTCCTCCCCCTTAGAAAATCTACAACAGAGATAGAGTAGGTTTGGTATTTTACCGATTCCCCCTATTGCTTCCCATTTATTCTGTTTCCCCACAACATACCATACATAAATGATTTTAAAAATGAAAAAAAAAACTGTCACTCTAAGTGTCACATTCTTTTCAATTGTTGGTAATTAGAACTCTGCATTTTAACTAATGGAGCCAGATCATAACAAAAAAGTATATGTTAAACAACTACAAAATAACATTCAAGCAATAAATAATTAAGCTTCTTCTCTATTTCAGCTGCTGTACTAGTTACAGTGTGTGATACAATGAAGCCCAGGGCATAGTCCCTGTCTTCAAGGAACCTACAGTCTGGTTAGCTAAAGAATACACATGTAATGACAGAATACAGAAGAGAAGTCTTACACAGTTTGAGGCAATGATAGATGAGCTGTCACAAAGTCACTCAGTGATTAATTGCCAAAGGAATGATAGAGACAGTAAGTACTGCCAAAGGTATGATCCAGACTGTAAGTGCTGCCAAAGGTCAGAGGAAGGAGAGATCACATTAGATTAGAGTAATAGGGAAAGCTTTAAGAAGAGATTTGAGGTGGGTCTTGACTTAACCTAAGATTTAGAGATTTAGAGGGCATTCTGGGCAGAGAGAACGGCATAAGCAAAAGTTCAGTGGTGGAAAGGGCAAAATGCCCCAGGAGGGTGATTATATCACTTTGTCTTCCGCTGAGGATTCGTGAGGGAAAGAAGAGATATAGCTGAGGAGATAAAAGGATAGGTATGATTGCAGAATACCCTGATTGCCAATTTAAGGGGGGAGGGGAATCAAAAGATCAAGAAGGATAGAGTCCTTACAAACCAATTTTGCAATCATTTCTCATTTTGACACACTTCTTCCGCCTTCCTCAAAAGTATTATAAAAATTGAAAGTATTATAAAAATGATTCCAGCAATTGTAAGTTGATGTTACATGGAGTCATGGCATTTCCCCCACAACAGACATATTAGGGATGAGTCCCCTTCATCCTTTGTTAAAGTGTAAAATAAATAGGTCTGCAAAGGAAAAGAACCCTCTGTGCTATGAATTACCTTCCTGCTCTAGTTATAGGGCTTTAGCTGGACTGTAGTTGCTATTTAACATGATTTACAATTCTATGTACAGATGGATTTACAAATGAGGAAAACAAGGAGCCAATCAGTGATTTGCTGAAAGTCATGGCAAATGGAAATAAATCTTTCTCTTGTGATTCCTAAGTACAGATTATTTATTATTCTTTCCCTCTGGCCTAGTAGGAGTTGTAGTACCAGTACTTACTCAGAATGTAAGATCCTTGAGGACAAGGGCCATCTTGCTTGATTGCATTTATATTTCCAGTCCTTAGCCTGGACTTTAAGAAACACAATAAATATATTTTGATTTTTTTAAATGTGAGCCCCTTTTAAAACAATAAAATGACTCTTTTTATATTATGTGGCACTTGGCAAATTCAAAGTAAAGATGTGTGATTAATATCACCATTATTGCTAAAACTATTATCATTATACTTTTAAGAAAAAGGAACACAGATAAAGTGTTGGATAATAGAAAGTAAATTGAACTATGTGTAAGTTCTAACTCTTTGATGGGCCATAGTGTAATCATCCATAAAACAAGACTGGACTAGGTGATTTTAAAATACAAGATAGACACTTAAGTCTTGACTTTTCCCCATAGCCTTATAGATCATGCAGGCTATCCCCTTTCATTTATTGAGACCCTAAAAGATCAACTGACCTGAACAGGATATCACACTTAAATGATAACAAAACCAGAACTAGAAAATTCACATCCTCTCCTCTAGTCCACTTCTTTCCCCCTTATCATTTACAACCTGCATTTTGGTTGTTCACTTTCCCAGCTTGTAATAATGAGGAGAGTAAGATTAAAAATAATAACTAGAATTTATAAAGCATTTTCAGGCTTGCAAAGTGCTTTACAAACATTATTCCATTTTATCTTCCCAACAACCCTGGGATATAGATGTTATTATTATCTCCATATTTCAGCTGGGAGAATGAAGCAGACAGAGGCTATGCCTTAGCCAGGGTTACACAGCTAAAAAATATATAGAAGAGATTAGATTTGAACTCAGATCTTCCAGAATCCAGATCCAGCACTTTATCCACTGTACCACTTGCCTGCCTCTATCTTACAGGTCATCCCACCAAAAACAGTACATGCAAGAATAGACAAAGTAAATATTATATGATATGAGGGGCTTATCAAAATTCACCATTATATTTTGATTTAGCATTCATTTTTTTCGTCATATCGAATCATTCCCATAAAGAGTTTAAGGCACCAAAGGAAACATTACAACCTTTTGACATTTATCATTGGAGGGAATTGCTATGTATACTATATTTGTTGACAATTGGTGATCCAGGCAGAAAACAAACTTGCTCCATGAGAGACAGATGATTTTCATATTTTCATTTTGAGGTGAATGTAATACAGGAAGGGAAGTAATATTTGACGGACATTTGTCTGCTCTTTGCAAAATAATACTGTGATTGACAGGGTCAATTCTTCTAGCTGGTACTCTGAGATCTAGGCTAGGTATTTTCAATTATTAAAGCATATTTAATTATTATGTATATATTTCATCATTTTTATCTGCCACTTTTTTATTTAAAAATACTATTGAAGAATATATTGATTGAAAATGATTCTCCATTAATAATAATAACAAAAATGATGTTGTTCAGCCATTTCTCAGTTGTGTCTGACTCTCTATGACCTCATTTGGAGTTTTCTTGGCAAAGATACTGGAGTCTTCTCCAACTCATTTTACACATGAGGAAACTGAGGCAAATAGTTATAATAGTTGCTCAAGATGATACATCTAGTATGTGTCCGAGATCAGATTAAATAATTTATATAGTGCCTACTATGTGGTAGGCATTCACAATATTATCTCACTTGATCCTCATAACAACCCTGCTAGTTAGGTAGGTGCTAGTATTATCCCCATTATAGAGTAGCAGAAACTGAGGCACATAGAATAAATGGTTTATCTAAGGTCACACAATTAGCAAGTATCTGATGCTGAATTTAAATTCCTGTGTAATTTCCAGGCCCACTAAATTCATTTTATTAAAGAGCAGGATATTTACAATATTTTGGTTATGCTGAATTTTTTCCTATATTTTACTCAAATCACAATTTTCTGTTTCTCTTCTTAATATTCTGAAGTCTCTGATTGGATATAGGTTAAAGGTAGAGAAACACAAAGAGGCATACATACATATCATGACTTTTTCAGAATTAGAAATCTCTGAATGCAGAGAATCTCCCCCAGCCTGATGCCCCAGGATTTGGGCTTTGAATCCTTTTGATTAGACTGAGGAGGTTCATTCATTCATTTAACATTTAACATTCATTTAACATTCATTCATTTAACATTTAACAATTATTCCCAGGGATATCTAAAGCTGTCTTGTCCTTGCAATGACTTGGTAGACTAAAGACAGCCACTTTGTACTGAAGCACATGCAGTTGGCTAGTCACGGGGCAGCAGGGGGATTCTAGGCAGTAGTCATTTTGCTACCAGTCATATCACCAACACCCCCCTCCACCTCCACACTGAGTAGAAGACAGTTAGAAAAGAATAGAGGGGAATTACTTTGAAGATTAGAAAAAAACAAAGCAAGTTTGAAGTGAGAACAAGAAGGGTTGCTAAGGGTGGGGAGTAAGCAAGGGTGGAAAAGAGAGGTAAAGAATGGCAAAGGAGGGAAATCTTCACTTGAATTGGTGGATTCTGGTGACCCACAGGTGATTGATGGATGTGCACATCAGATTATTGTGATGAATTTGCCATGAATGATCTGTTCTGAAAGCAAAACTAAGTGGGAAAGAAATTTTTTTAAGTTTCACAGAAAAAAAAATATTACTCAGTAAGGTGAGTCACTTAACCTTGTTTGCCTCATTTCCCTAACTTGTAAAATGAGCTGAAGAAGGAAATGGCAAACCACTCCAGTATTTCTGCCAAGAAATCCCAACTGGGATCACGAAGAGTCTATCATGATTGAAATGACTGAACAACAAATGCAAATATAGCACTGGCAACTAGATTGTTTGTTCTTCGCAAAAATTTCTATTTTAAAAGTAAGGAAGTGCATTTAAAAGTTAAGGAAGGTACATTTATTTTATAGGAACAATAATTAATTATACTTTTTGGGGGGGCCAATAAAATTGTTTTCTCAAGTGAAAGGGAAGCAGATTCTCCCTGGGGTGGCAGGGGAGAGAGGGTGGGGCGGGGTTGGGGTGTAATTTCTCTAGTATGATATAAAGGATAGAAATTGGACTTGTGACTTCATTTGTATAGGGAATGCGAATCAATTAGTTTTCATGGGGATTTACCAGTCAGTGTAGGTGAGCACCTTCTCTACAATTTACAGTCTCACAGTTCTAGAGTATTAAGTAGTTAAGTGACTTGCACAGGGTCATATAGCTGACATGTGCAAGATGCAAAACTTGGACCTATACCCTCTTGGCTAATGCTCCATCCTGTAGGTCATGCTGCCTCTTTGTGCTGTATAAAAAGAGAGAGAGAGGGATGTGGATTTTTTTTACTTTCTCTGTAAAGCCATATGCAATTAACTTAATCCAGTTTCATTCAGAAGTTTCTCACTTTGATTGTGCTCCATCACTTACCTCACATTGAGAGAATGCATGAGGATCTCTCCCACCCCAAAAAATGACTTCTGTCTGCAATTAGGGAGGCATGCAGAGGATAGAAAGCACAGAAATTACACCCATAGCAAAACAAGCATTGTTCAGAATGGAGCTTAACATGTAAAAGACTGATGGGAGGGAAGCAATGCTTGATTGGCCACATAATACATTATTAGAGATGTAGAAGAGGGAAAAAACAAAAAAACAAATTTCTGAGCAGTTACTCAAGTGACTCTTAATGCTCCACTAATAATTAGCACTACAATGATAAAAGGCTACTGAATTTTGGTAAACGAAATGTTTGAATAGTAGAGCAGTGATGAATTAGCATTACAGGGAAGATAAGACCAGAAAAGAAAAAAAAAGAAAAAATATTTTATATAAATCAAAGAATTGTCTTATTTCTTTATTTACAAAAATATTTTAATTAATGTTTTAATTAATATCCTTTCTAAATTGATTCCACATTGCTTTTTATCAAAGGCTTTTTCAGCATCTATTGAGATAATCATGTGGTTTTTGTTGGTTTGCTTGTTGATATGGTCAGTTATGTGAATGATTGTCCGGATGTTGAACCATCCTTGTATTCCTGGTATAAATCCCTCCTGATCACTTGCTGGAGTCTCTTTGCTAGTATTCTGTTTAAGATTTTTGCATCTATGTTCATTAAGGAGATTGGTCTGTAGTTTTCTTTCTCTGTTTTTGATCTACCTGGCTTTGGGATCAGTACCATATTTGTATCATAAAAGGAGTTTGGTAGAACTCCTTCTTTGCTTATCATGTCAAATAGTTTGTATAGTATTGGGATTAGTTGCTCTTTGAATGTCTGATAGAATTCACTTGTGAATCCATCAGGCCCTAGAGATTTTTTCTTAGGGAGTTCTTTGATGGCTTGTTCAATTTCTTTTTCTGATATGGGATTATTTAAGTATTCTATTTCTTCTGCTGTTAATCTAGGCAATTTATATTTTTTTAAATATTCATCCATTTCACCTAAATTGCTATATTTATTGCCATATAATTGGGCAAAATAGTTTTTAATGATTGCCTTGATTTCCTCTTCATTAGAGGTGAGGTCTCCCTTTTCATCTTCGATACTGATGATTTGGTTTTCTTCTTTCCTTTTTTAAATTAGATTGACCAGTACTTTGTCAATTTTGCTTGTTTTTCAAAGTACCAGCTTCTAGTCTTATTTATTAATTCAATATTTCTTTTACTTTCAATTTTATTGATTTCTCCTTTAATTTTTATAATCTCTATTTGGTCTTTAGCTGGAGATTTTTAATTTGTTCCCTTTTTAGCTTTTTTTCATTTGCATGCCCAGTTCATTGATCTTTGCTCTCTCTAATTTGTTAATATATGCACTCAAGGATATAAATTTCCCCCTGAGTACTGCCTTAGCTGCATCCCACAGAGTTTGGTAGGATGTCTCATCATTGTCATTCTCTTTAATGAAATTATTGATTGTTTCTATGATTTCTTCTCTAACTGGTTTTTGAGAATCATATTATTTAATTTTCAATTAGTTTTTGGTTTTCCTGTCCATGTGCCCTTACTAATCATTATTTTTATTGCATTATGATCTGAGATTACATTTATTATTTCTGCTCTTTTGCATTTGTTTGCCATGTTTCTATGCCCTAGTACATGGTCAATCTTTGTGAATGTACCATGTGCAGCTGAAAAGAAGGTGTATTCCTTTTTGTCCCTATTTATTTTTCTCCACATATCTATTAAATCTAATTTTTCTAGGATTTCATTCACCTCTCTTACCTCTTTCTTATTTATTTTTTGGTTTGATATATCTAGATCTGAAAGAGGAATATTTAGATCTCTCACTAGTATGGTTTCCACATTGCCTTTTAAATGATTTGACTGTATTGGAAGATTATGATAACTCTCAGATAAACGTACTTTCCTTTGCAATTTAGTTTACTTCAGTAAGCTGTTTCACCATTATACTATGAGTATGATAGGAGAATTCATCATCAGAAATATTAGCCACTATTTGAAGTGTGGTATTGTATCAGAAATAACATTAGTTCATTAGTCAGAAGGATGGAATATGAGTCTCAGCTCTACAACTCACTCATTGAATCACCTTGGGTCATTCTCTTTATATTTATTCTGTTCCCCACTCAACTCACAGGATTGTGAAGAACCTGGGCATGAGAAAGTTATTTGCAACTACAATGCCTTTTTACTATACAATAGTTAGTTATTAATAATATTTATAGTATATGTTGGGACTATTTGAAGTCTTCCCTGTTTTGGTTATTACTCATTGCAGTTAATTATACTTTAATTATTATTAATTTATAAAAAATTCCATTAATAATGTATAATACAATTATAAATTGTTAATAAATAAATATTATCAAAAATTTGATATTAATAATTTTAGGTCGGAGCAGCTAGGTGGCATAGTGAATAGAGCAGTAGGCCTGGAGTCAAGAAGACTTGAGTTCAAATTTGCCCTCAAACCCTTAGTAGCTCTGTAACCTTGGCCAAGTTCCTTAATCCTGTTTGCCTCAGTTTCCTCCTTTGTAAAATGAGTTGTGAAAGGAAAAGACAAACTACTCCAGTACCTTTGCCAAGAAAATCCCAAAGGAGTGGAAAAGTGTTAAACACAATGGAAACAATTGAATGACAATAAGAAAAATCTATATAGGTATTTTGGGTTACCCTAACTTATTTTAATACTCTTATTTTGATTTCACATTCAGATGACATAAATATAGAATTATTGTATTTTTTCTGACTTTATAGTTAGTAAAAATCTGATGTTTCTAATTTCTTAAGATAGTAAACTATATGGGATACTGTGAGATATAATGGATAGAGGACTAGCTTCAGAATCAGAAAATCCTAGGTTAGAGTCCCACTTTTGACATAAACTATCAGTGACACTATAAACATGTCACATTGGTATAACCTAAGGCAATTGTCTATAAAACTACAGATAAGTTATTTATGAGTATTGGTGGAAGGACTTAAGACAACAAGGACTCTCTACATGGATGAAATAATTGACCTAATTCAAAATAGTAAGTACAAAATCCAGAAAACTTCTATTATGATTACAAACATCATCATCACCACCATCACTGACATCATCATCATCATCTTCATCATCATCATCATCATCATCAGGATTATTTCCTGAACCTAGATCCAAGAATGTTAGGCAAGAATTCACAAAGACTTTTTCTCCTCACTACCACTCTTAATTGTGGAGAGAAAAAACATGTTTTATATAGTACTTACTTTTATTTAGATGTAGATGTATAAGTATATATTATTAGATGCATAAAATAAATATTATATGTCTAAAAAGTAATTCCTTGCATATAGTAAGTATTCAACAAATGTTAGTTGAATGAATAAAATATAGCTCTTCTCTTCAGACAATACTAACAACATAAATAGTGCAAAAATAAACATGATTGCACTATTGAGAATGTCACCCTCTATATTTTATTTCTCATCAATAGGAAAGTTTATATTTACTTTCACATTATTTACAAAACCTTTTCTTAAAATATATTTCGTAGACTTTTGGAGATCATCCAGAGATAATAGCTTATGATCATATGCCTGAGTATAAAGTCTTCTTTTGATTTCTAGAATATGAATTTCAGTAATGGACATCAAAAATTTTGGTACACATCTAGAGGAAGGTGCCTTGATACAAGGATGCATCCATTGCATGAACGTGTAATGTTTATCCTGAAGAAAAATTGACCAGGGTGAGGAGCCAAGAATTCTTTGCATTGGGGCCATATTATCTAATAGATGCAATAGATAATGTGCCCAGAATATATGAAAAACAACAGCAACTGAGCGGCTTATTGGGAAAAAATTTGTATAATAAATGTAACAAAGATTGCTCCTCATAAATATCTATATTTTACCTCTATCTATATTAGGGCCTTGTTTTATATAATCTCAAAACATTCAAATTCAAAGATGTACAGTTGGCAATCAAAATGAAAATAAAGTCAGAAAAATACATAAAATTAAAAAAAATTTAATACACTGTAAATCCTTGCCATTTTTCAAAGTCTTGCAGCAGTTCACACAATCACATTCATTCTCACTCTGAGAAGTGTTAATGTGAGTCATTACATTGCTTTGTGCCAAACATTAGTTCCTTATTCAGTCTTTGTCTGAAGTTCTCACTTTGTAACAAGTCCTGTCCCTTTCAGAGCAGTGTTTCTCTTTGATTCATTAACTGATTTTATTTAATGGCCCCAAAGTACAAGAGTAGTGATTCTGGGAGCTCTGATAAGCCTAAGAAAAGTTGTAAAGTGCCTGGGTATGTTTGTATAAGAAATACTTATTAAATAAAAGGATTTGCCATTCATTATGCACAATCAACTTATGCAAAAGATCTTAGAATGTATTGGGCATGTAAAACAAGTTTCTATTAACATTTTTACCTCTATCTCAATCTCATCTCTATCTGTCTTTGCATATATCTTTCTCTTTATGCAACTATATCTCTATCTTTCTAACTATAGATTTCCATCTATATATCTAGATTGTTCTTTGTCTAAATAATTCTTGGTATCTATAGACATACATATGACATATATAATTTTGCTCACCCCTCTACCATTTAAACCAGCAGACTTTCAAATTTCATCCATCAAAGAAACTATGAAGCAGAAATGCCTAGGACTGATGAGGACCTTTATCTTACTTCATGTTAGCTATTTGAATGGTTATCGCATTAAAAATCTGGAAGTATATATATATATATGAAGTTTCTTCGTGTAGAAGTTCCCTATACCAAAAGAAATCACAGACCTGGTCTCATCTCTGTCCCATTCATATGGAAGACAGAGCCTATAATATTTCTACTGAGGGCTCACCTTCTAAAGGAAGCAAGGTAGCCTGCCCATTTCTACTTAAATCTAGTGCCTTTTCTTTAGTGGCTCTCTCCATCTGTAGCCAGTCTCCTTTAGGCTCTCTCTCTCTCTCTCTCTCTCTCTCTCTCTCTCTCTCTCTCTCTCTCCCCCTCCCCCTCAACTATCTGTGCTTCTGAAGGTCAAAAATTCAGAAATTTTGAAGTGCAGAGGACAAAAAGGACTTGATTGATTTTCACAATTCCCCTCCCAAATGTATAATATATTTTTTAAACCCTTGTACTTCCGTGTATTGTCTCATAGGTGGAAGATTGGTAAGGGTGGGCAATGGGGGTCAATTGACTTGCCCAGGGTCACACAGCTGGGAAGTGGCTGAGGCCGGGTTTGAACCTAGGACCTCCTGTCTCTAGGCCTGACTCTCACTCCACTGAGCTACCCAGATGACCGTATAATATTTTGCAAAGTGGTTGTTGTTGGGTTTTTCAGGGGGAGAAATTTTTAATTGCAACATTGAATTTGCTCTATATCTATACTTGTCCTTGGTTTGTTTGGTCGTTCTGCTTCTGAAGCTCAAATGGAACTAATCTAAGTTCTCCTTCCAATATCATTGAATGCTTCCATATATTCTGCACAACAACTTTTCATAAGGACAGTGTTGGTTATTTAGTCATTTCAGTCATGTCCAGCTTTTTATGACCCCATTTGAGTTGGAGTTGTTTTGTTTTGGGTTTTTTTTTTTGGCAAAGATAATAGAGTGGTTTGCCATTTCCTTCTCCAGCTCATTTCGCAGATGAGGAAACTGAGGCAGACAGGGTTAAGACAGGATTATGCTGAGGTTCATATAGCTAGTAAGTTTCTGAGGCCAGATTTGAATTTAAGAACATGAGTCTTCTTGATTCTAGGTTCAACATTATCCACTGCACCACCTAGCTATCCTAAGGATATTGCAGTTCTTTTTTGAAATTCAGTATATTTAATAGGAAAGACAAAATGGTCTAGTGAATAGAGGGCTGGCCTGCAGAAAACTTAGGTCTTGCTTTTGATACATACTGTGTGACCATGGACAAGTCACTTAACATCTCAATACCCTAGGCAACTTTCAAAAACACTGGTACTTAAAAAAAAACTATGCTGTAGCACACTTTTACTTAGCATGCCAATAATTGGATGGATAAATGGTTCAAAGTCACACTTACATGCATAAGTCTCCCTACTTTCCATTGGACACCTCCTTCTTATAGCAAAGAATAACACTAGCTATGAGCAAATAAAATCTGATGATCACTAAAAGTCACAGAGGATTTGCTGATATGAGTGAGTGAAAGATGTTGTACTGAAGCATTCTCTATAGAGATGCAATCCCAGATTTGGGCTTGCATCATTATTCATTTCAGAAAACGTAAATGTTCTAAATACCTCCTATTTGCAAAACAAATTCAGAAGGAAAAATGTGGCATATAATATTGGTCTTGGAATCAGGAAGATTTGAACTCAAATAACACATCAGTCACTTACTAGTTTACAACCCTGAGCAATTCACTCAGCCTCGCAGATCCTCAGATCCTCAGTTTCTTTATCTGTAAAATGAGAAGTTGGGCTTGACATCTATAATTCTTTCCAGCTCTAAATCTATGCTCTTATGATGGATTATATCCAAATGCTAATATTTTATCATGGAAATTACATTTTGTCTTTATATAGATTTCTGTATTCCAGAAACTCGAAAAGAAAAAAGACCACATTTTTATGCTTACCCATAAAATTATTATCATTTTTCTGAAAAATATTTAAGTGTCTTCAGTCTATAATCAAAGAACCGAAATATGTTTTTTTAAGAAATCATATACTTTAAGATCCAGGAGAGGATGCTTTTTGAACCAGTTTTTCTCTTTGTGGCATCATACCTCCTGTTTTTTGTCATCTCAATAAATATGATTGCTTTGTCTTCTGCCATGCCATCTATACCAATCTATTTATATATCTATCAATTATCAAATGAAAGGATGTATCTTTAAAGTTCATATTACTACATGAATTCAAGTTATTACAAGTAATGTTGCTATGTATAAAAAAATCAGAACTTCTGTGCTCAATAGACATCTATATTTCTGGCCCAAGAGTGCTTTCCTAAGTGGTATAAAAGGAAAAACATTTATAACCCATTTGGGATAACTTCTGGTTAAAATAGGCCATTTCACAGTACCTTGATGCTTTAGTCAGGAAAAATAAATAAATGTACAAATAGAAAGCACAAAATAAAATTATTGCAGGATATTGTGCTTTGCTTTATATCTTTCTCATTGAATTTGTTTTAGGGTCATTGTATCTTTAAACACCAGAGATTTGTTTAAAGTGTTATTTTCTAACAATAACATAACCTTCTAAGCTCTAGTCATGATGATTTTCTAATGAGATTAAGTGGTAAATCAAGAAAGGTAGTCTTTGTTCTTTATAGCTGGAGAGAAATTTAATAGCATATACTGTTAAGGAGTCTGAATTTTTTCCAAGTTTTTGGCTTATTTTATGCCATATCTTTAGTTCAAAAACAATAGTATCAAGTGGTCAAGGACAAAGTATACAAATAAGAAGAGGCGCCATGTCCATAGTAACACCTTTCTCAAACAAAATTTCCTCTGCTCAGTTGTGAAATTCAATTAAGTTTGACCTTGTGACTGTTGCCTAGATGGCGACCCAATAGGTTTGGATTAATAAGTAAACAGAGAAATAAATCAGTAAATTCTGGCAGTGATGCTATTTGAATCTTGTACTACATACAATCTGAATTACTTCACTAAATATTTTAGTATCTCTTTTATCACATGCACTTTTTTGGCCTGATTTTGGCTTTTTATTTGCTTCATATTTTATGTGATTTAGGGGCAGGGGCTTGTTTCCAAGTTCATTTTTGCAGAATGAAGATAGCAAGATTTCTCTTAATCTGCAAAGGCTGCAGATTGAATGCAGCATCACTTAATTTCATGAGCCCCTGAGGAATAAAACAAAGCATTTCTAATGCTAAGTAAGCAATATGCAGTCACTTTTTTCCCTCTGTCAGAAATACTTATAAATTCCTCTCAACCTCTGATAATTATTTATTAACTTTTATCATATTTGAGCTGAAAATATTTAGCAGTTAAGTTACACTTGGAGGTTATCCAAATGTTTTGGTATCTGCAATAAGACATGTGCAAATCTCATATCATGTGCTGTTTCTATTTCTAGCAATCTGTAATACAAAAGGGCATAGGACACTTTGATTAAATATGTACTGTTACAAATCTATTTATACAAATCTCTTTCATAAGCTTTTGATTTTGGCTAATATCGAATTATTTTTCTTTGTAATTTACCACAATGTTAAGAAACACATCCAACTAATGTTTCACAATACATTTGTTTTTAAAGTAATATTTTGCCTGTTTGTATTTAAAAACCAAGAAGTCACTGTTGTTGGTAAAGACTTGTTTATTTATTTCAATAAACAGAGAGAAAACAATGTTCTTGATTCTTCTGGATATCCTTGGACAATCTTAACAGGTCCACAGACTAAACTTTGTCTTTGCTTATATTTCTGCTGCCTTTCCATTTCTCTAACTTCCCCATTCTCCTGTCACACAGTATTCTTCTTCTTCAATGAACAAATAAAATACTAGGACACTGTATCTGGGCATGGCTCCAGTACTCATGAAGGTAAAAGGTGTCATGACATGGGTCATAGTGAGGCAGGATTAGTTAGTTATCTACCCATTTTCCTTTATCCCTAGTTTTGTTTCTCATTTATTAAGTGTCTGTTATGTGTAAAGCACTATGCTAGATATTGACACTACATCTAAAATGAAATAATTTATGACTTCTGCAAGTTTCATTTTACTTTTCTATAACGTATGGACAAATAAATAAATACAAGATAATCTAAGGAAAAGGTACACTAGCAAATAGGACAGGGATTCATAATTTTTCCCCTAATACGAATTAATCTTTTAGGCTATCTGCAAAAGTCTCTGACCCCTTTCTAAGAAAGATGTTTTAAAAAGAATAAAATAAAATATGCATTGGTATAAAGGAAATAAATTATATTGAAATATAGTTGTTTCTCTAGATACACACATATGTCAAATATGAACTTTGGGGATCATGGAAATTTTCCTGAAGAGCTTATACCTGTATAAAGTACGCCTTGAAAGCAGATGACTATTCAGAAAGGAATTGTTAAAGAGGAAGCATGAGGATTTGGCATATGAGTAAATAAAAGTTTTGAGTTAGAAGAATAGCTAGAAATATACTACTTTCTCTAAAATCTACAGTATATGGAGGGGAGTAATATAAAGTAAGGTTGCTAGGCAGGAAGGGTCAGATTATGAAATATCTGAAATGCCAGACTGTTTATATTTTAACCTAGAGACAGCAAGTAGAAGAAATTATATCATTAGATTTGTCTCTAGAGAATATTATTTTTGTAACCATATTATAAAAGTGTGGTTTCATGATGAAGAATTAAAGGGTATCTGCACAAATCAATTTCAGATTGGCGGATTAAAAAAAAACAATTGAGGTAGTAAAAAGAAAAAATGTTGTATATTAAATTTTTAGATATATAAAAAGTTTTAGTATATGTAAATAAATTATTTTACTTCATTACTAATAATTTGCATAAGACAAATAGGTAATAGATATAAATCTGTAAGAATAGTAACAATTTTCCAATGTATAAATGGTCAAAGAACATTAATAGATAGTTCTCAAAGAAATAAACTATCAACAGGTAGGTATATAAAAGTGCCCAAATTCTTCACAAAAGAAATGCAAATTAGAACCACTGAGGTAATTAAAACAAGCAATTTTTAACTCATATCTGCCAAATTGATAAAGATGACAAAAAAGGAAATGAAAATTGTTAAAGAATATGACAGGCAATGATAAACTGTTGATGGAGCTATGAATTAGAGCTAACTGTTTTAGAAAGAGATTTACCCTCAAAAAATTATGAAAGTGATATAGTGATCCTACTAATGGGCATATATCCCTGTGTAAATAAACACAGTGAGACAGGCCCTTTATTCCGCCCTAATCAATTCCCTTTCTGATTCTCTACAGAAGTTATTTCAAACCATCTCTTCCTTTCTTGAGGTCCTCAATCTCCTCCTCATTCTCAGACTTTCCATCAAACACTTCTTCCTCCAATAAATAAGATTCTTTTCTTTGCCTAAACATATTCAATCTCCCATCTCCTTACGTTTAAGCAGGATGTTCTCTGTTTCTAGAATTCCCTCCCCTCTCATTAACTGTTATCCATCTTATAAAGTCCATTTCAAATACCATCTATTCTCAGAATCGTGTCTGATTTCCTAATTTGATAATGACCTGATCTCTGATCTCACTTATTACTTTATTCTGCATATTCTAATATTTTAATCATATATTATGTGTTATTCTCATTTGTGTTTGTATCTGTTCCTAATATATGGCCATGAACTCTATGAGATCATGATCTTGCTTTTTCTAAACTTTGATTCTCCAATGGTAGCTAGGGCTATAATCTGCATGTATTAGATACTCAATAAGTATTCTAAATTGAATTGAATAGAGCAAATGCAGGATAAGCATTATTTTTGTGGGTTTGGTCATTGATGATGATGATGAAGAAGACATAAATAGTGATAATATTTAAAAAAAAACATTTAGGTCTCTACAAACTTTTACATGTATTGTTATTTTTTATTTTTATTTTCATTTTTCTTAACTCTTTGTCCAGGCAGAAATCTTGTGCTCTTGTAGGTGTTTCTGGATGAGCACTAGATCAATTACAATTGTTCCCCCCCCCCTTTTCAGGCCATTTTCTTCCAAATCAACTGAAATGATGCTAAGGACAGGGCATATTTCTTCTTAGTATGACATATAGAAATAGATATCTTTGATAAGGAATATAGATGCCTTGCTTAGAAACTTTTATTGCACATTTAAATACAATACTAGAGGTAGTTTATTATGTGGAGGTGAAATGAAACCTCGATACTGCTATAAATTTTCTCCTTTCCTCAATGTGAAATCTTATAAAGTTAAGAAAATCCACCATACTTCTTACTTTCCCCAACTAATCTCTATTTAAATTATTATGACATTTTGAAATGCCTCTTCTTTAAGAAAGCCCAACTAACAAACAAAAACACCTTACCTCACTCAAATTAAATTTTATAACAGTCCTATACTTTGATGCCAGATTGAACCTAATTATTTTTGATTTTCTAATTACCTCTGAACCATTCAAATCTGACTCCTACTAGCACCTGTTTGATGATTTTAAGTTCTAGAAACATACACAGGCACAGACATCTGGTGTAAGATTCCTCTTCATTCTATAGTCATAGAATAATTAGATTGTGGCTTTAGCATTAGAAGAGGACTTGAGCTCGTCTAATCCCCTTAATCTACAGGTGAGGAAACAGTGATCTATAAAGGTTGTCACCTTCCCTGAAATCTTTTTTCTAAAAATCTTCACCTTCTGTCTTAGAATCCATACAGTATATTGGTTCCAAGGCAGAAGAGTGGTAAGGGTTAGGCAATGGGGGTTAAGTGACTTGCCCAGGGTCACACAGCTAGGAAGTGTCTAAGACCATATTTGAACCCAGAACCTCCTGTCTCTAGATCTGGCTCGCAGTCCACTGGGCTACCCAGCTGCTCTCTCTCCTCCCCAAAGAACTCTTGACTTCAAACCATTCTTCTTCCTCTTATCCATGCATGTTTGTGTGCCAGTGTATATATATTTATGTGTGTAAATTTGTTTCTATTTATCAGTGTTTTAGTGTTTTATATTCAGTGTCATGGAGATAATGCCTTAAAATGGATAAATATCCCTTAAAGTTAAGGGGAAAGAATTTTGAAACACTAAGTATACACAAATATATGTATATATATCTAGAAACATATGAATGCTTATGTGAAATTGTGGAAAGAATAGATTTGGTGTAAAATATAGGTAGATAGATAGATAGATAGATAGATAGATAGATAGATAGATAGATAGATAGATAGATAGATAGATAGATAGATGTGGGTATATGTGTGTACATATATATGAGAAAGAAGAAATATATTCCTCTTCATCATAGCTGACATTTATTTTGTGCTCCCTATTATATCTGTCATTCAGCTATTGACTTCTGTTTCATACTAGAAAACAACATTAATTAACACATATCCACTATTTGTTCCAGAAATGTTAATTATTATGACTCTAAACATAATTTTATTTTTAATTCTCCCTTAATTCAGACTAGGATAGCATTAGCTTTTTTGTTAGTTTCTTGACCTTGTCATACTGTTGATTTGATCCATGGGCCAAGTCCTAGCAGAAAGAGAAGGGGTCAAGCAAGCAAGAGAGTCTTGAAACCAGGCAAAAGATTGAAAAGTAGATAATCAGCTGTGAGAGAGAAAGAACAAGCAGAAAAGCAGAAAAATCATCAGTTATTACAAAATTCTGTTAATAAGTCTGGGCAACAAGTGTAGCAATCTTTCAATAAGCAGTAAAGATTGAACAATGCAGAAATTGCCAGACCTGAAGTCAGGAAGACTCATCTTTCTGAGTTACCATCTGACCTCAGACATTTACTAGCTATACGACTCTAGCTATGTGACCCTCAGCAAGTCATTTGACCCCCACTGTCTATCCCTTGCTACTTTTCTCTCTTAGAATTACTACTAAGACAGAAAGTAAGGGTTTAAAAAATAAAATGAGATTAAATAGAAATGCCAGAAAACACTTGACAAGGAAATGTAATTTGAGTTTCAAAATTGCTTTGTTTTTGTTTTTCTTGGTTAATTTGGCAAACCTTCTCTACCTTTGTTTGAAAAGTAGGATATTTTCTAGCATTTTAATTTTTATTCAATATTAGATAGTCTTGTGGGCTTCTTGGGAATAACCTATTGTGAAGCATATCTAAAGAAAGCGTGAGATTATTTTCATTTTTATTTATTGCCTTGCAACTTATCTACTAACTACTCCTCGATAATATGAAGTGGACATATGGCTCTATTACTTAAATGTTCTTTAAATCCTTGAAAACCATGAAAGCAAAGCAGTCTTAGCATCTTTGTTAGATTTATTATGTACAGACCCATTTTGCTGTAGAAAAATTATGAGAAATACAAAATTCTTTTAGCATGCACTTGGAATAAATCATTTAAGTATAATTTAAAAGGCAGTCTTTTTTTAACATCACTGTTCTCATTTTATCAATTTGATTTAAATTACATTAAAGGGCTCAGTAAAAGAAGGAAACAGGGCCAACTCTGCAAACATTTGCTTAAGTGGCTAATCCTAATTATTCAGGGCTAATGGGGAAAACCTAGACTGTGGATTATCAGCAATTCATTAACTATGCAAATTATGTGTTGATTCATAGACTGTATTTAAATTTACATGTAAAATATTTAAGCTGAAAGCATTTATAAATATAGTAATTAGCACATTTGTAAATTATTTCTAAAATACATTCGAGAAAAAAACTGGAGATAATACCGGTTGTTTTCTGATTCATTCCTCTGGTACCACAGAGGTATTTACTAAAGGCGTTTAATTTATTTATTTTCTAATAAGTTTAAGTAGACTCAAACCTGTAGTGTGTAGTGAAATGGGTTGTCTGCTTTCAAATTCGTCTCTGAAAGTTAATAGGTTTCTGTCCCTTCTTCTCTAATGATAATAGATAAATTTTACATTTTGGATTATACTTACATATTTTATGCTTATATATTGTATGAATTCTCACAATAGCAGAGTAATATGGATAAAAAGTGTTACTTCAAATTAAAAGTGTGAGTTCTTACCTTCATGACTCCTTTGGGAAACTCCTCCCTTCCTAAGGAAGCCTAGTGAACCCTTTGGAGGATAATACATTTAAATACATAAACTAGAGCAGGTAGGTGGTTCAGTGGATAGAGCATCAGACCTGGAGATGGGAGATCCTGTGTTCAAATCTTGCCTCAGATTATTCCTAGCTGTGTAACCTGGGCAAATAAAAAACTTAACTTTCAGTTACCTAGCCCTTACTGCTCTTTTGCCTTGGAATTATTAATCAGTATTGATTATAAAACCGAAGGTAAGGATTTTAAAAAATAAGTATATAAAAATACATGGAATAAAGTACATAGGATTTCAAGGGAAACCAATTAGGTTCTAGTGTAGTTACCAAAATATTAAATACACAAGTTGGATAACCCCAAGAGAAGAAGATTTATAGAAGATCCTGGGGTATTTTTACCACTGGGGCTATTTCCTCCCCCTACTCCTACTCCAAGCCAACCTAGAGGCTTCCATGATTTCCTATAGCTCAAAAAACAAAAACAAAGCAAACAACACCAACAGTAAAAACTCTTAACTTGGTGAGCAATCCTATTATTATTGTTTCAGTTTTATAAATAAGGAAACTATGACTCAGGGGTTTAAATGATTTGCCCCAAGTTACATGGTTAGTAAAGTACCAAAGCCAGAATTCCTCTGCATTCAATGCTCTTTCCTTTACACTACTCGCTGGGAGTAGGGTGAATGTGCACATGATAACATAATATCAAAATGACATGTATTATTAAGTTTCCATTTTTTGCCAAGCTCTGTGTTAAGTGCTACAGATACAAAGAGGAAAAAAAAGTCTCTGCCCTTAACAGGCTAATGGTTTAATGGAGAAAAAGCAGTTAAACAACTAGCTATAGTCAACTAGGTACAGCTAACTGGTGCAGTGGATAGAGCTCCAGATTTGGATCCAGGAAGACCTGAGCTCAAATCTGGCCTCAGGTACTTACTAGCTAGGTGACCCCAGGAAAGTCACATAATCCTGTTTGCCTCAGTTTCCTCATGTGTAAAATGAGCTTGAGAGAGAAATGACAAACCACTTCAGTTTCTTTGTCAAGAAAATTCCAAAAGGGGTCATGAAGATTAGAATACAACTGAAATAACTGAACAGTCAATCCAAATAGAGGCTAAATTAGATATAATTATATATTATATATAATATATAATAAATTAGATATAATCTCAGAGGGAAGGCACTACAATGGAGGATCAGGAAAGACTTGAGGCAGAAAGTGGGATAGGAGCTGAGATTTAAAGGAAACTGAAGTAGAAATGAGGAGAGAGAACATTCTAGTCATGAGAGACAGCCAGTGAAAATAAACAGGGGGCACCTAGGTGGCTCAGTGAATAGGAAGCCAAGCATAGAGATGAGAGGTCCTAAGTTCAAATCTGGCCTCAGACACTTCCTAGCTCTGTGCTCTTGGGTAAGTCACTTAATCACCTTGCAGTTCTTCTGTCCTGGAACCAATATTCCGTATCCATTAAGAAAGAAGATAAAGAAGACAATTAGTGACAGAGACCAAGATGAAGATATAACAAAGGATATTGAGGAGGAGAAGACAGATAGGAGGAGAGCAAGGAAAGATCAGTGCCCTAGAAACCTTAAAGAAAGAGAAGATCAAGAAGGAAAGGATGATTACCAGTGTAGGGAGCAACAGAGGTTAAGAAGGAAGCATGTAGGGGCAGCTGGGTAGCTCAGTGGATTGAGAGCCAGACCTAGAGAAGGGAGGTCCTAGGTTCAAATCTGGCCTCAGACACTTCCCAGCTGTGTGACCCTGGGCAAGTCACTTGACTCTCATTGCCTAGCCCTTAACACTCTTCTGCCTTGGTACCAATACCCAGTATTGACTCCAAGACAGAAGGTAAGGGTTTTTAATTTTTTTAAAAAGAAGGAAGCATGTAAAGAAAATGCCATTTTATTTGACTCTTAGATCCCCAAAAACTTTAGAGAACTTTCATTTGCATGAGATCAGCAACTAGATTGCAGAACTAAGAAGAGAGTAAGAGGCAGGATGAAAGGATGGAAGGGTGGGAAGTAGGAAAGAAGAAAGGAATAAAAGAATAAGTGGGTTCAGTGCAAAGATAGAAATTATGAGTTCCAGAATAGGAATAAAGATTAGGGGACTTTCTTGACATGGGGAAATCTGTCAAAAAGAAACTGCCTTCCAGTGCATATCATAGCTTTCTCTGATAATTATAATCTTGGAAATCTTCTAAGGCACTGAGAGCATAAATTAACTGCCAAGGGTTACATAACCTGAATAAAAGAGGCACAACTTAAACCCAAGTATTTCAGCCCTAAATGATCCCTAATATAAAGGACTCACCTTAATGAGTAATCCAAGAGATTTTAAAATGTTATTAAAAAAATTTGTAATGAAAGAGAAAAGCTAAGGAAAAGAGCCTTAAGCCCAAAACAATTAAAGTAATTTAGATTTTTTTAAATCTGGGAAGAAACTCATTTATAGAAGGTAATGGTGATCAAAGAGTAGAAATAATTATAATTATTATAATAATAGTAATAATACCTTTTCTTTTTATCAAAATAATAATAGCAAAAGCAGAAACTATAAAGTGATTTTGAAAAAGTGGGAAGGGTTTTTTTTTTCTTTTTAACTAAGTCAATAAAATTTTTCTCCCTTTATTAATCAGATAAACTTTTAGTCAAATAAAATATTGTCTCTTCCACTTCTTTTTCCCCTTCTTTTGCTTTAAAAATACATAGTGTCCTTGGTTCTGTGACATATGCCTTGAGTGTTGATGTTTAGTTTGTTTCTGATTAAAAATAAAAAGAATATCATGTTGTATGTTCCAGTATATAGGCAGGCAGATGGGAAATGTTAACTGATTTTAAATGTAGTTAAATGTGGAATCTGATTTAGGCAAGTTCATAAAGGGAGGAGTACAGTTTCACAGCTGGAAGTTAGAGATTCATATTCACTGAAATGTGAAAAAATAAAACTTTTATTAGATTCTAAAACAATGAACACCAAAGTGAGGTGAAATCATTTACTCTTCTTTGGGTTTTCTATAAGGAGCTGAAAAATCATGGGACTTCAATACTTTTAGAAAATATTTCCTTCATGAGAAACATGATCATGTTGTTAGATAAATACAATGAAATACAGCCTCCAAATCACAAAGTTGCAAGTGGCCTTGGAGAATAACTAATCCAATCCAAACCCGAGTAAGAATACTTTCAACAATGTTCCCCAAAGCCAGTAGATTTTAAATGAAAAAAAAAAAAGAGTCATGTCCTAGTTGGGACTGTTTGGGAAAGCAGTCTCTCTTGGTTCTCCTCTTATGTGTCTGATGTCTACTTCTAAATCTCCTTTGCTAGATATTCAACCAGGGCACTTGCTCTAATTATAGATATCCCACAGGACTCTGTCCTAGACCTACCTTTTTCTCTTCTCTCTCTCTATTGCTTCATGTGGTAAACTCATCCCTCCCCTGGATTTCAATGATCATTTCTATGCTGATGATTCTCAAAACCACCAATCCTGCTGTAATCTTCCTCATGAGATCTCACATCTCTGATTGCCATTGAGACATCTTGAATTTGATATCTAAGAGTTATATTAAACATGTCCAAAACAACTCATTGTCTTTTCACCTAAATCTTCCCCCCACCACCACAACTCACCTAATACTATCAAGGGTACTACTGCCATCGCAGTGCTCTAGGTTCACAGCCTAAGTATCATCTTGGAGTCCTCACTATCTCTTATCTTCCACAGCCAATCTGTTGGCAAAGTCTATTGATTTCACTTTTGAAACATTTCTCAAAAATACTTCCTTCTCTTCTACTATACTACCAATGCTACCACCACCCTGGTATAGGTCCTCATCACCTTCTGCTTAGACTATTGCAACAACCTGCTGGTAGGCAGATCTGCCTACCTCAAGTTTCTCCCCACTCCAATCCATTTTCTATTCAGCCAGCAAAAGGATTTACCTAAAGCATCGGTCTGACCAGGTCATCTCCCTACTTGATAAGGTCTTTTCTACTCTGCCTTTCACATCTTTCCAGGCTTCTTACATTTTCCCCTTATCACATACTCTTTAATTCAGTGACACCTGGACTCTTTGCTGTTCTTGTAGAAGATACTCCATCTCTCAGCTCTGGGCATTTCTCCCTGCTCATTCCCCATGTCTGGTATGTTCTCCTTCACCTCCACCTCCTGGCTTCTGTTTTTCCTTAAAATCCCAAATAAAATCCCATCTTCTGCTTCATGCATTTCCTGATCCCTCTCCACACTAGTTCCATCTCTCAGAAATTACATCTACTTTATCCCACGAATAGCTTATTTGTACAGTTATTTAAATATTTTAAGTGATTTGTTTATTATTTCCTATTTATCCTGTACATAACTTGTTTGTACATATTTGTTTCCTCGTTATCTCCCCCATTAAATTGTGAGCTCTTTAAGGACAGGGATTGTCTTTTGCTTCTTTTTGTATCACAAGCACTTAACAGAGGGCTCAGTACATTTGAGGTTAAAAATATTTACTGACTGACTGACTCATTAACTACAGGACTCCTGAGTTTCAGTCCTGATTCTTCCATTAGTTGATCTAGTGACCTCATGAAAGTCACCTAACCTTTCTTGAACTCAGTCTCTCCACTTGTAAAAAGAAACTTGGTTGAGTTAGCTTAAAGTTCTAAAATCCCATGAATTTATAAATGTCATTATATCTTGACAATTTAATAGAATTAGCTGCTTTTTTTAGAACATCTTTAATGGGGATCATCACATGTTCTATAATTTTAATGCTTCAGGAAATATATTTGTATATATATGCATATATATTGACTATTTATAAGGATAACCTTGTTTTAATTAAAAAATACTTTGAAGCTGGTAAGGATTTTTTTCTTCTATTTCCTCAATTCCTGTGTTTCTATTTTGGGACATGAACATTCTCATTCAGATCCATTCCTCTCCCAGGCATCCAGAATTCTTAACTGTCCTCACTTGCCCAGCATTCATTCAACTTTAATTTGTCTTCTTTGGGTGCTCCTGATGAATAATTTATGCTTCAGTGACTCACTGCCTGATTCCTCTCTCCATAAAAAAAAAAACAACAAAAAGCCACCAGCCATGTCCCATTTACTCATTGCCTTATTAGGTGACCACTCACCATTGTTAATGACTGGTAATCATTAGATGTATTATGCCACCTCACACACACAGACACACATTTGCCTTTTAGCAAAGATATTTAATACCCTAATTTTACCTCCAGGGCTTCAAAGAACTGTGATGTCAATATAGGTATTCCATCTAATAATTCAGAGTAAAACTTCTCCATGACTTAGTAGCCAGTCTTTCAGAGCTGTTGTGGCAAATCTTAATCATCATTTTTTATTGTTACCATTGTTATCATTTTAATTGTCATCATCCTACATACAACATGGTGATGAACCTTTTGAAGGTAACTCATCTGGACTTCAGGTATATTACAATGTAATATGATTGATATGATACAATATATATTTATTAAGTGCCTACTAAGTGCCAGATACTGTGGTAGACTCAGGAAAGGGATTCAAAGAAGAAAAGAAAAGATAAACTTTGCTTTTAAGACACTTACAATCTAATAGAAAACTGAAATAGAAGAAGAGGGAAGGAGGCACCTAGTTTGAGACAGGGTAATGGTAGAGTGTAGTACAGATGAATTGATGAAAAATGAACGATTCTCTGGGTCTCTGATTTCTCTTTATATGGAAACTTTGAGAAGAGGTACTGTTCTGCTCTCTAACCTTCCAATCAAAGAGGGAGAAGCTACTGAAGATTATAATGGATTTAAAGTACCAAAGCTGAAGATATCTCCATGATGATGAGTTGCCTAAGAATGAGCTTTCTTAGGGGAGTGGTGGCAGTGATGATGGAATGGAATAAATGCAGTGTTACTGTTCTAGGAGGAAGTCCAACCTTGTTCAAGGGGTGGCTGACTCATCTAAGGAATTATAGACTCACAGAAAATCTCATAAAATAGAGAAATGTATTTGAATTTGTCCAGGAGGCAAGATAGAAATTGCCTCTCCAAAGGAAAGGAAAGTCTGATAAGTGAGAAGTTTACAGAAAAGTGGGGATGGGCTGTCAGTAGCAAGAGGAGTCCCAATGTCTGGGATGTGAATAATAGGTACACGTCCGTGAGAGGGGCTCAGATAGTAGGGGACATATCATAAAATGTGTGGGACATATATGTTGTCTTCATTCCTTACAGATTTCAGTGTTTACACAGCTGTAGCCTGAAGGCACCAGGGTCCAGCCACATCACATTCCTATGAGTAAGGACTGAACTGCTTCTCACATATCCCTTAGAACCTGGGATCTCTAAGTTTTTCTTAGGGGTCCCATATCCCACTACATAACTGATGGGAAATGAAGACAAGTCACTGAGACTCATTGTAGTGATTTACCTCTCTGATAAACCATCCATTACCCATCTCTCTAATCCTTCAAGCAGAAGAATTAGCTTTTTCCTCTTTGGTTTTCAAAGGAATCTACTATTATCTTCACATTACTTCTCATTAGAAAGTACCACAGAGGTCATCTCACCCAATTTATACCTGAATTAAAAAAGCTTCTAAAATATCACTGACTATGGTCTTTTTGCATGTTTCATTGTACTTTGGAAATATTTCTAGTTGCTAGGAACTTTTTCCTTATATTACATTTAAATACATCTCTTTATTTTTAACCAGTTGCTCCCATTTCCAGCCTTTCAGGACAAACAGAACAATAATGCTCCTTATACATGTTGTTGTGGTTGTTGAGTCTGACCCTTCATGGCCTTTGTGGGGGTGCTTTCTTGGCAAAGATAGCAGAGTGGTTTGCCATTTCCTTCTCCTGTTCATTTTATGAAGAAACTAAGGCAAGCAGAGTTAAGTGACTTGCCCAGGTTAGTAAGTGTCTGAGGCCATATTTGAGCTCATCTTCACTCCAGTAATGACACTTTCTCCACTGCTCCATCTAGCTGCCCACTTTTCCATGACAAGCTTTAAGATAGCAGTAGTCTTTCTATCCTGTCCACTCTGCTAACCATCCCTAGTTTCACCAGTAAATCCTTTTATATTATGGACTCTAATCTTCTCCTAATCCTCATAATGCTTTTCTGCATATGCTTCAGTTTAGCATTGCCCTGCCTAAAATATGGCACTGAGAACTGAGCAAAATGCTCTAAATATATGGAACACTTTCTTCTCAGATTCAGCCCACATTCTAGCCTGTTGAACATTTTGGAATATATAACAACTGCTGATAATACTTCATCCCTCTCAAGAGAGAGAATTAGAGGGGGTGAGTGGGTGGGGAAGGGGCTCTTTTTGCTCATATTTTAACTTATTCTCATCTATCCTTTCAGTCAATTTCTTATCCAGCTGCCAAATATCTTCCTTATCTTTAGATCAGTTCAAGGTATTCCTCTGTTCAAAACTTTCAATGGTTCACTATTGTCTTCTTAGAATAGCAAAAGTTTGGCAACACTTGATATTTCCTTTTTTATTTCCATGTAAAAAGAAGTATGTTTTATTGAGGAACATTCTACCTTCGAGGCTTTATCTTACATCACCACTTTCTTTGTCCTCAATCTCCAACCCAATAGGATTATTCAGTCTTAATCCATTAATGTTATATGACTCTCCAATTTTGCCCGTATAATTACCTATGTCTCATATAATCTTTAACTACTCTCCAATTGTTGAATTCCTACCTAACATTAAAGCTCATTTCAGTTAGTCCCATTTCCAAGAAGTTTTGTGTAATATTCTAAGTCAACAGGAGCCTCTTCTGTGATATTACATAACACTTTCTTTTAATATTTACTATCAGGAAATATATATTTTATTGGTATATATTTATATACAAAATAGACACATGTACACGTATGTATAAATGAGTCATATTCCATGATTATAAATTTGAAATTCCATGAGGAGGGGGACTATATTTTATCTTTATATCTGAAACATAATGAAGTCCTTCAAGTTGTGCCGTACCCGAAACTTATTAAATGATATTTTAACCACTATTAATAGTAATATCTGTAAGTTCAATTAGATTTGGCTATAAATTATATGATTTTTTGAGGATAGTGCTGAAAACAATCATTGATTAAAAAATTTCCATGGTTTAGTTTGCTAAATCATCATCACATCTATTATCCTAACCAATGAAAGTAGAACCGTTGAAGTGTGACATCTGGGAGGCAACATCTTCTATCAACAGACATTCTTGAGCAACAGATAAATACAAGAAAAGCCTGGCTCTTTAGATTAATGTTTAGGCTGGCTAATTTTACTGCAGTGGTCGAACTGTATCTTTAAGGATGGAAAACCACATGAAACCTCTCTGTGGTGAAGCAATATAACTAGAAAATAGAGCTAACTGAATATCCCTTCCTCTTCTCTCAGTTTGTCTGTTTTTGTTGTTGTTGTTTTAATTTACCTTTGAAATGAAGGTTTTTTTTTTAAAAAAAAAACCTTTTTTGTGTGCTGTATAGTAGAGATTTTAGTAGTCTGTTGAGGCTTATGGACCCTTTATCAGAATTTTGTTTGTCTACATCAAAATTAAAGGGAATGTTAAATTTTGGTTAGAATAATTGTTAATGACTTTTGTTCAGTAAAAGAAGTGTGAGATTTTTGCTTTTCTGAATCTGTGTGTGATTTTTATGAACCTAATAATTTTTCTAAAGGGGAAAACAAACAAACAAACAAACAAATAAATGAATGAATGATTGAATGAATGAATGAATAAGCAAACAACCAAATAAATAAACAAACAAACAAACAAACAAATAAATAAATACATAAATGGATTAATTAATTAATCAATTTTGGTTAGAGATTAGTGAAAACAAAGAGGGTTTTTCCCCCATTTGATTCCATGGACCTCTTTAAATCTATTGCACAAGCCCCTTTCTGAGAGTCCCAAGTTAAGAACCCTTAGTTTAGGTAGTCTTATGTGTTGAGCTCTCCTGCAAGTTTCTTGAAGGAACAGAATATATCAAAGAATCATGAAATAATGGGATTAGGTCAAAAATTTAGAGACATAATTCAGAACACCTTCTTAATACCTCCTTATTCTTTTGCGTGCATCCATTTCATTAATCAAGGGATGCTAAGAAAATTCTAAGTGTATTTAAGTACACTTAAAACTGTAGTATCATAAATCCTCTACTTTTATGTCCATCCTTTACACATTTATATTTTTATTGTTAGAGCCAACTAATATAGCATAATGCAATTACTGGTTGGCCTTGAATATTAGTTGATAAATAAGTGTGTAAAACAACGGTTAAGGGACCGACTTAGGAAACTTCAGTGAACTGACAAGAATGGTTTTGTGTGTGTGTGTGTGTGTGTGTGTGTGTGTGTGTGTGTGTGTGTGTCCCATTAGAATAAGGCAACATTTTCTGAAGGGATGTATTTATCAAGTCCATAGAAGAATGGAGAGAACTCGCTTCACTTTTTGTTTTGGATATGAACTTATGACTACCCAAGTAATTTTATTCATACCCCATGAATAAAAAAGTATTAGTGTGATCTTTAGAACTAAAAGTCAAAGATTCATCTAAAATAAACCATAGTATAATACTATTTTATTTTCAGAATCTCATTCCTACAGAAAACTTTATTTACAAAGTAGAAGAAGTAATGATTAATTATTTCTGCTATAACTTCTCTGTAACTTTGGGTGAGCTAAGGAGTTTAGAGCTCAGTCTTGAGAAAAATGATTATGGCTTTAATTTGCTATTGCTTCACCTGCCCTTGATTTGTATAAGACCATAAAATTCATGTCTGTAAACCCAATGTCATTGTTATTGTTCAAATATGTATATAGATTTGAATATATAATTAAAGGAGGGAATTATTTAAGAACATTTGGTTAGATAAACACAACTATATTCCCAAAATTGACAAATTAATTTAATGTACACACCCTAGTAATGATATATAGCATATGCACTATCTTATACCAAAATAAATTCTAACAAATATTTATTAATTAGATTGAAGGCCTATCATCAATATTATTCTGAGGGAAAAAAAGGTGTTTTTCTTCAGAAAACAATTCACAAGGGTAAAAGAAAGATGGTGGATTAGAATCATCAGCCCAGTTGAATTATCTCAATATTCTTTAATTAATTAAAAAATTTTATATGTCAACTCAAATCAAATTTTGAAGTGGCAGAGACAGAAAAATGTCAACTTCAGTCATTTTTTGGCATTTTAGAAGGTCCCTAGGAAAGTTCTATAAACTTAGGTTGGAAGCCTATTGGAAGCTCCTACATCAGTGATTCCCAAAGTGTGTGCTGGTGGGTGCTGCAGTGATCCAGGGCAGGGCAGTGATGGCCACAGGTGCATTTATCTTTCCTATTAATTGCTATTAAAATTAAAAAAAATAATTTCCAAGGGGCTAAGTAATATTTTTTCTGGAAAGGCAGCAGTAGGCCAAAAAAGTTTGGGAACCACTATCCTACATGAAGTAGTATTAGTAGTGGCCCCATAGCAACAGCAGCCCTTGAAGCCATTCTGACAACTGATCAGAATGAGATGAAAGGAGACCATTGCTGGCAGCAGGGTGCCACTGGCATTGATTAGCATCTCTCTGGCCCATATGTAGTTCTGGGTTACAATTCCAGGATGGAAAAGCACACTTGTGGTCAGTCACAAGGAACCAGGTTCTTGTCATAATTTCAGGGCGAAGAGAAATGCTAGTGATTATGACTGCAGAAGAAAAGGGTACTTAGTCAAAGTTCCCAGTCCAAAGGGAAGGCTAGCCCTTGTGGATAAAGAACAGAGTAAAGAGTAGGAAAGCAATAACTACAATCCTCCCTGTATCACATCTACTTGGAAGCACTAAAATGTGCAAACCTCCAGAATTAGCTGTGAAAAGAGCAGCATGGAAAAAAAACCTGAAACTTGGGACAGTGTCTCCCCACCCCCAGGTAACCAGAGCCCAACTTTAACATAAAGTTCAAAGTCCAGAAATAGACTTGAAAAAAGTAAGCAAACAATAAAAGAAGAACTTGACCTTAAAAAATTACTTCAGAATCAAGGAAGCACAAACTCAGAAGAAGGCAATAATACTAGAAGAGGTTTAACCAAAGCCTCAAAAAGGAAAAAAAATTCTAATTGGATATAAGGCCACAAAAAAATCTAGATGAGTTAAAGAAAGAAATAATTGGTAGGGGGAAAATGGGACAAATGATAGGGATGCAAGGAAATTATGAAACTATAATTAATAGCTTGCTATAAGAGGCACCAAAATTCATAGAAGAAAATAACTTCTTAAAAAGCAGAATATGCCCAATGGAAAAGGAGGTACAAAACTTTAATGGAGAAAATGCTTACTTAAAAATTATACTTGTGCAAGTGGAACTCAATGACCCACTGAGACATCCAGAAAAAATAAGACAAAACAAAAGAATGAAAAATAGAAGAATGTGAAATGTCTCAGAGGAAAAACAACTGACTTGGAAAATAGGTCAAGGAGAAATAGTTTAAGAATATTGAAGTGCCTGAAAGCCATGATCAGAAAAAGAAACTAAACATCATATTTCAAGAAATTGCTAAAGAAAATTGTGCTATGTTAGATCCAAAATGTCTAGAAAATTAAAATAATCCTCTGATGACCTTCTGAAAAAGATTGCAAAATGAAAATTCCCAGGAATATAATAACTAAATTCTAGAACTCTAAAGTCAAGAAGAAAATATTACAAACAGCCAGAAGTAGCATTTCAAATACCATGGGGCTGCACTCAGAATCTCATAAGATTTAGTAGCTTCCACATTAAAGGAGCAGAAAGGTTAGAATATGATATTCCAGATGTCAAAAGGATTATAAGAAAGACTCACCTACCTAGCAAAACAGAGCATAATCCTTCAGGAGAAAAAGTTCATTTAATGCAAGAGACCCTTCAAGAATTCCTGATGAAAATATTAGTCAAATAGAAAAGTTTACCTTCAAACACATGACTCAAAAGAAGCATATAAGCTAAAAATGAAAGAGAAATCATAAGTGATTCAGGATTGCATTCTGTTATGGGAAGATGATTCATGTAACTCTTAAGAACTTTATCATTATTAGGCTAGTTAAAAAGGAGTTTATATTACATATACACAGAAGGCATGAGTGTGAGTTGAATATGTTGGAATGATTAAAAAAACAGAAGGATTAAGAAAAAGAATGAGAGAGAGGTAGAATTGGGAAATTTTCTCACATAAAAGAGGCACACCAGAAAGAGCCTTTACAGTGGAAGGGAAAATAGAGGCAGAAGAGGAGGCAATGCTTGAATCTCACCATCATGGAAAGGGAAATACACATGCATGAGCCAACACATACACACACACACACAGTTTTACATAGAAATTTATCTGATCCAATAGGGAAATAGGAGAAAGGGATAAGCAAAAGGGGTGAGAGGGTGATAAAAGGGGATAATAGATTAAGGGAGTCTGGGGTTAGAAGCAAAATAGGCTTTTGAGGAAGGGCAAGATAAAAAAAAGAGAAGAATTATGGGATGGAGAGAAATATAGTGGATGTGAATGAGATGACCTCACCCATAAAATAGAAGTGCATAAAAGAATGAATTAAAAACCAAAGTCTAATAACATGTTGTTTACCAGAGATACACTTGATATAGAAAGACAAACACGAAGTTAAAATAAAGGGCTGAAGCAGAATTCAATATTTTTCAGCTAAAGTAAAACCACAGATCATAATCTTAAGACAAAACAAAAGCAAAAATATAATCAAAATAGATAATCAGGAAAACTATATTTTGCTAAAAGATACCATAAAATAATCACAAAAATGTTTACAGTAAGTTTCACTCATAAAAGTCTCATTTTTCAAATATATAGAGAACTGAGTCAAATTTGTAAAATAAGTTTAAGGAAGGCACTCAGAGAAGTTATAGTACTGAAGGTGAACCTGAAAGAATGATAGAGTCTCATATTATTTCTTTTTATTTGCCCTCACACACACATTCTGTAATTTTATCTGATCCCTGCAGGGGACAGTAATTTAATTTATCAAGCATCATCTGGTCAATATCACTCAACCAAAGGTTTCCAATAAAATTTGAATCTAACGAAGACCACAAGTCATTTTATTTAGCATCTTTTATATATGTAAGGCACAGAACTAGGTACTACACATACACACACACACACACACACACACACACACACTCTCAAAACCTAGGACCTGGTATATTATTAAAGCAATGATGGGATAGGGAGACATAAATTGACATAATGAATTTCAAAAGAGGAGAGATTGCTTAGTGATGGAAGAAGAGTGAAGATCTTGAAACATCAATGATAAATAAGGGATATCCTGACTTCCCTTAGCCTGATATATTGGGATACATGAATAATATTTAGTCCACCTCCTATTGGAGAAGGGTGGTAAAATATACAGTGACTTCTAAAAGGAGCCTTATTTCTGTGTGCTAAATATGAAGGCTAAGAAGGAAAGGTCTGAGAAGAAGGGAAGTTTATTATTTATCAAATGAGATTTCCAGATGATGGAAAGGAAAGGTAAGGAAGGGAAAGCTACTTTGAGATATTGTACTAAATTATATTTTATGCTATGAAATTGTTTCCAGGATATAAAAAATACATTTTTGAAGTTTAAAAATGAATAATATCTTAAAAATTAATTGAGAATTTCTTCATCATCTTTTTCCTTTAGGTCCGATAAGCAGCATTTTGGTGAATAAATATGGCAGCCGACCAGTAATGATAGCAGGAGGTATACTCTGTTCTTTGGGAATGATTTCTGCTTCTTTTTGTAATAGCGTAATACAACTTTACCTCTGTGTGGGATTTGTTGGAGGTAAGTCTATTTTTCAAATTTTTCTGTTCAGATCACTTTGCTTATTTGCTATTTCTGCTATCCTAAAGAATTATACTTATTCTTTGTTATTATTAATTTTAATTAGACTAGCTTTATTTTTATTGTGGAAGTTATCTTGGTATGGTCCTATATACAACTTTGGTAAGAATCCATGATTTCATCAGCCCAGGAAACTACACCAGGAGGAAGATCACAAGCCTGTGACTTAGAATATGTCAATCAATGAGTCAGTCAATAAAGCACAAAAGATTTATTAAAGTGTCTTCTATTTTTCAGGAACTGTGCTGTACAAGAGATACAGAGACAAGATTGAAACAGTCCCTGCCTTTAGGAAACTTAAATTCTTTCAAAGGAGATGGTGTCTACATATAAAGAAGTATATATAAAATACTGTATATCCAAAATTAGCACAAGATAATTTTCATAGAAAGCACTAGCAGCTGGATGCATCAAGAAAATCTTGATGTTAGAAGTGATATTTCAGCTGAGTTTTAAAGGAAACTAGGTATTTAGAGATATAGAGGTTAGGCTACTGGATATGGAATTAGAAAGAAACTTTTAAATCCTGCCTCTGATACTTGAGTAGTTTTGTGACTATGGGCAAGTCATAGCTTCTCTATGCTCAGTTTCCTCATCTGTAAAACACTATATGTGTTTATATAATACATAATATATGAAAGAGAGAGAGAGAGAGAGAGAGAGAGAGAGAGAGAGAGAGAGAGAGAGAGAGAGAGAGAGAGA